>NW_022141889.1:0-52713 GCF_007565055.1 Rhinopithecus roxellana | reverse complement strand
ATTATGTGTATATTTATACCTCTATCTATTCTATCAATTATGTCTATATATTACCTATATCTATTATGTCTATATTCATACCTATATCTATTATATCTATGATGTCTATATTTATACCTCTATGTATTACATCATTTATGTCTATATTTTATACCTATGTCTATTATATCTATTATGTCTCAATTTCATACCTCTCTTATATCTATTAGTTCATATTTTATATCTATATCTATTATACCTACTATGTTTATGTTTCATATGTCTATCTATTATCTATTATGTCTGTATTTTATACCTATGTCTATTATATCTATTATGTCTACATTTTATACCTATATCTGTTATATCTTCATTGTCTATATTTTATACCTATATCCATTATATCTATTATGTCTATACTTTATACCTATATCTATTTATCTATAATGTCTATATTTTATACCTATATCTATTATGTCTGTTATGTCTATATTTTATACCTATATCTATTATATCTATTATGTGTGTATTTATACCTAAATCAATTATATCTCTTATGTCTATACTGTGTACCTATATCTATTTTGCCTATATTTTGTATCTATATCTATTATATCGATTATATCTATATTTTATGCGTATATCTATTATATCTCTTATGTCTATACTGTGTACCTATATCTATTTTGTCTATATTTTATACCTATATCTATTATGCCTATATTTTATAGCTAAATCTATTTTATCAATTATGTCTATATTTTATACCTGTAATTATTATATCTCATATGTTTATATTTTATAGCTATATCTATTATGTCTACATTTTATATCTATATCTATCATATCTATTCTATATTTTATATCTATATCTATTGTATCTATTATGTCTATATCTTAAACATATATCTATTGTATCTATGATGTCTATATTTCATTCGAATACCTATTATATCTGTTATGTCTATATTTCATATCTATATCTATTATATGTATTATGTCTATATTTTATACCTATATTTATTATATCTATTATGTCTACATTTTATACCGATATCTTTTATGTCTATTTTGTCTATATTTTATACCTATTTCAATTATGTCTGTATTTTATTCCTATATCTCTTATATCTGTTATGTCTGTATTTTACCTATATCTATTGTATCTATTATGTGTATATTTAAAATTCTATATGTTATGTTATATTTTACCTATATCTATTATATCTAGTATGTCTATATTTTATACGTATATCTCTTTTATCTATTATGTCTATATTTTATACATCTATATATTGTGTCTATTATGTGTATATTTTATACCTATATCTGTTATGTCTATATTTCATACCTATATTTTTATACCAGTTATGTCTATATTTTATAACTATATGTATTATATCTGTTATGTCTATATTTTATACCGATATCTGTTATGTCTATATTTTATACCTGTATCTATTATATCTCTTCTGTCTATATTTTATAACTATATCTATATATCTATTATGTCTATATTTCATACCTATATCTATTATATCTACTCTGTCTATATTTTATACCTATATCTATTATATCTATTATGTCTATATTTTATACGTATATCTATTATGTCCATATTTTATACCTATGTATATTATACCTATTATGTCTATATTTTATATCTTTATCTATTATATGTATTTTGTCTATATTTTATACCAATATCTCTTATATCTACTATACTGTATTTTTTACCTATATCTATTAATCTATTATATCAATGTTTTATACCTATATCTATTATGTCTATATTTTATACCTATATATCTATTATGTCTATTTTATACCTATATCTATATATCCAATGTCTGTGTTTTATACCTATATCTGTTATATCTACTATCTATATTTTACATCTATATCTATTATATCTGTTACTTCTATACTTTATACCCATCTCTATAATATCTATTATGTTAATATTTTATACCTATATCTATATCTATTAGATCTATATTTTATACCTATATCTATTAAACTATTATGTCTGTATTTTATACCTATATCTATTTTATCTATTATGTATATATTTTATACCTACATCTATTATATCTATTATGTCTATATTTTTTACCTATATCTATTATTATATATATGTCTATATTTTAAACTATATCTATTATACCTCTCATGTCTATATTTTATACCTATATCTATTATATCTATTGTGTCTGTACTTTATACCTATATCTATTTTTTTTTTTTTTTTTTTTTTTATTATACTTTAAGTTCTAGGGTACATGTGCATAACGTGCAGGTTTGTTACATATGTATACCTATGCCATGTTGGTGTGCGCACCCATCAACTCGTCAGCACCATCAATTCATCATTTATATCATGTATAACTCCCCAATGCAATCCCTCCCTCCTCCCCCCTCCCCCCTCCCCATGATAGACCCCAGTGTGTGATGTTTCCCTTCCCGAGTCCAAGTGATCTCATTGTTCAGTTCCCACCTATGAGTGAGAACATGCGGTTGTTTGGTTTTCTCTTCTGTGATAGTTTGCTAAGAATGATGGTTTCCAGCTGCATCCATGTCCCTACAAAGGACGCAAACTCATCCTTTTTTATGGCTGCATCGTATTCCATGGTGTATATGTGCCACATTTTCTTAATCCAGTCTGTCACAGATGGACATTTGGGTTGATTCCAAGTCTTTGCTATTGTGAATAGTGCCGCAATAAACATACGTGTACATGTGTCTTTGTAGTAGACTAATTTATAATCCTTTGGGTATATACCCAGTAGTGGGATGGCTGGGTCATATGGTACATCTAGTTCTAGATCCTTGAGGAATTGCCATACTGTTTTCCATAATGGTTGAACAGTTTACAATCCCACCAACAGTGTAAAAGTGTTCCTATTTCTCCACATCCTCTCCAACACCTGTTGTTTCCTGACTTCTTAATGATGCCATTCTAACTGGTGTGAGATGGTATCTCATTGTGGTTTTGATTTGCATTTCTCTGATGGCCAGTGATGATGAGCATTTTTTCATGTGTCTGTTGGCTGTATGAATATCTTCTTTTGAGAAATGTCTGTTCAAATCCTTTCCCCACTTTTTGATGGGGTTGTTTGTTTTTTTCTCGTATATTTGTTTGAGTTCTTTGTAGATTCTGGATATTAGCCCTTTGTCAGATGAGTAGGTTGCAAAAATTTTCTCCCATTCTGTAGGTTGCCTGTTCACTCTGATGGTAGTTTCTTTTGCTTGTGGCAAAAGCTCTTTAGTTTAATTAGATCCCATTTGTCAATTTTGGCTTTTGCTGCCGTTGCTTTTGGTGTTTTAGACATGAAGTCCTTGCCCATGCCTATGTCCTGAATGGTACTACCTAGATTTTCTTCTAGGGTTTTTATGGTATTAGGTCTAACATTTAAGTCTCTAATCCATCTTGAATTAATCTTCGTATAAGGGGTAAGGAAAGGATCCAGTTCAGCTTTCTACTTATGGCTAGCCAATTTTCCCAGCACCATTTATTAAATAGGGAATCATTTCCCCATTTCTTGTTTCTCTCAGGTTTGTCAAAGATCAGATGGCTGTAGATGTGCGGTATTATTTCTGAGGACTCTGTTCTGTTCCATTGGTCTATATCTCTGTTTTGGTACCAGTACCATGCTGTTTTGGTTACTGTAGCCTTGTAGTATAGTTTGAAGTCAGGTAGCGTGACGCCTCCAGCTTTGTCCTTTTGACTTAGGATTGTCTTGGCAATGCGGGCTCTTTTTTGGTTCCATATGAACTTTAAAGCAGTTTTTCCAATTCTGTGAAGAAAAGTCATTGGTAGCTTGATGGGGATGGCATTGAATCTATAATAACCTTAGGGAGTATGGCCATTTTCACGATATTGATTCTTCCTATCCATGAGCATGGTATGTTCTTCCATTTGTTTGTGTCCTCTTTGATTTCACTGAGCAGTGGTTTGTAGTTCTCCTTGAAGAGGTCCTTTACATCCCTTGTAAGCTGGATTCCTAGGTATTTTATTCTCTTTGAAGCAATTGTGAATGGAAGTTCATTCCTGATTTGGCTCTCTGCTTGTCTGTTACTGGTGTATAAGAATGCTTGTGATTTTTGCACATTAATTTTGTATCCTGAGACTTTGCTGAAGTTGCTTATCAGCTTAAGGAGATTTTGGGCTGAGACGATGGGGTTTTCTAAATATACAATCATGTCATCTGCAAACAGGGACAATTTGACTTCTTCTTTTCCTAACTGGATACCCTTGATTTCTTTCTCTTGCCTGATTGCCCTAGCCAGAACTTCCAACACTATGTTGAATAGGAGTGGTGAGAGAGGGCATCCCTGTCTTGTGCCAGTTTTCAAAGGGAATTTTTCCAGTTTTTGCCCATTCAGTATGATATTAGCTGTGGGTTTGTCATAAATAGCTCTTATTATTTTGAGGTATGTTCCATCAATACCGAATTTATTGAGCGTTTTAGCATGAAGGGCTGTTGAATTTTGTCAAAAGCCTTTTCTGCATCTATTGAGACAATCATGTGGTTCTTGTCTTTGGTTCTGTTTATATGCTGGATTACGTTTATTGATTTGCGAATGTTGAACCAGCCTTGCATCCCAGGGATGAAGCCCACTTGATCATGGTGGATAAGCTTTTTGATGTGCTGCTGAATCCGGTTTGCCAGTATTTTATTGAGGATTTTTGCATCAATGTTCATCAGGGATATTGGTCTAAAATTCTCTTTTTTGTTGTGTCTCTGCCAGGCTTTGCTATCAGGATCATGTTGGCCTCATAAAATGAGTTAGGGAGGATTCCCTCTTTTTCTATTGATTGGAATAGTTTCAGAAGGAATGGTACCAGCTCCTCCTTGTACCTCTGGTAGAATTCAGCTGTGAATCCATCTGGTCCTGGACTTTTTTTGGTGGGTAGGCTATTAATTATTGCCTCAATTTCAGAGCCTGCTATTGGTCTATTCAGGGATTCAACTTCTTCCTGGTTTAGCCTTGGGAGAGTGTAAGTGTCCAGGAAATTATCCATTTCTTCTAGATTTTCTAGTTGATTTGCGTAGAGGCGTTTATAGTATTCTCTGATGGTAGTTTGTATTTCTGGGGGTCAGTGGTGATATCCCCCTTTATCATTTTTTATTGCATCTATTTGATTTCCTCTCTCTTTTTTTCTTTATTAGCCTTGCTAGCGGTCTGTCAATTTTGTTGATCTTTTCAAAAAACCAACTCCTGGATTCATTGATTTTTTGGAGGGTTTTTTGTGTCTCTATCTCCTTCAGTTCTGCTCTGATCTTAGTTATTTCTGCCTTCTGCTAGCTTTTGAATGTGATTGCTCTTGCCTCTCTAGTTCTTTTAATTGTGATGTTTACAGTGTCAATTTTAGATCTTTCCTGCTTTCTCTTGTGGGCATTTAGTGCTATAAATTTCCCTCTACACACTTACAAGAGACTTAGACTCCCATACAATAATAATGGGAGACTTCAAACACTCCGCTGTCAACATTAGACAGATCAACGAGACAGAAAGTTAACAAGGATATCCAGGAATTGAACTCATCTCTGCACCAAGCGACCTACTAGACATCTATATGAACATTCTATAGAAACTCTCCACCCCAAATCAACAGAATATACATTCTTCTCAGCACCACATCGCACTTATTCCAAAATTGACCACATAATTGGAAGTAAAGTACTCCTCAGCAAATGTAAAAGAACAGAAATTATAACAAACTGTCTCTCAGACCACAGTGCAATCAAACTAGAACTCAGGACTAAGAAACTCAATCAAAACCGCTCAACTACATGGAAACTGAACAACCTGCTCCTGAATGGACTACTGGGTACATAACGAAATGAAAGCGGGAATAAAGATGTTCTTTGAAACCCAATGAGAACAAAGATACAACATACCAGAATCTCTGGGGACACATTTAAAGCAGTGTGTAGAGGGAAATTTATAGCACTAATGCCCACAAGAGAAAGCAGGAAAGATCCTAAAATTGACACTCTAACATCACAATTAAAAGAACTAGAGAGGCAAGAGCAATCACATTCAAAAGCTAGCAGAAGGCAAAGAAATAACTAAGATCAGAGCAGAACTGAAGGAGATAGAGACACAAAAAACCCTCCAAAAAATCAGTGAATCCAGGAGTTGGTTTTTTGAAAAGATCAACAAAATTGATATACCTATATCTATTATGTCTATATTTTATATCTTATCTATAATATTCTTATGTCTATATTTATACCTATATCTATTATATCTATTATGTCTATATTTTATGCCTATATCTCTTATATCCACTATATCTATATTTTATACCTATATCTATTATATCTATATTTGATACCTATATCCATTATATTTATTATATCCATATTTCATACATATATGTCATACCTATTATGTCTATATTTTATGCCTATATCTATTATATCTATATTTATTACCTATATCTATTATAACCATATTTTATACCTATATCCATTATATCTATAATTTTTACCTATATCTACTAATCTTATTATATTTATATTTTATAAATTATATCTATTATATCTATATTTTATATCTCTATCTATTATATCTATTGTCTATATTTTATAGCTGTATCTATTGTATCTACTTTTTTACATATATATCTATAACTATTATATCTATATTTTATAACTATATCTATTATATCTATATTTTGTACCTGTATCTATTATATCTATTATGTCTGTATTTTATACCTATATCGATTATATCTATTATGTCTATATTTTATGCCTATATCTATCATATCTATTATGTCTATATTTTATGCCTATATATATCATATCTATTATGTCTATATTTTATACCTATATCTATAATATCTATTATGTATATATTTTATAATATATCTATTGTATCTATTAGGTCTATATTTTATACCTATATCTTTGTATGTATTATGTCTATATTTTATGCCGATATTTATTATATCTATTATGTCTATACTTTATACCTATATCTATTATGTCTATATTTTATAACAATATCTATTATTTCTATTATGTCTATATTTTATATCTTTATCTTTTATATCTATTATACTTATTTCAATTATGTCTACATTTTATTTCTATATCAGTTATATCTATTATGTCTATATTTTATACCTATATCTATTACATCTATTATGTCTATATTTTATACCTGTATCGATAATATTTATTATGTCTATATTTCATACCTATATCTATTATATCTCTTATGTCTATATTTTTTACCTATATTATATCTTTTATGTTTATATTTATACCTATATCTATGATGTCTATATATTATACCTATATCCATTATATCTATTATGTCTATATTTTATATCTTTATCTTTTATATCTATTATGTCTACATTTTATTCCTATATCTATTATATCTATTATGTCTATATTTTATACCTATATCTATTATATCCACTATATCTATATTTTATACCTATATCTGTTGTATCTATATTTGATATCTATATCCATTATATCTATATTTTATACTTATATCTATTATATCTATTATGTCTATCTTTTATAACTATATCTGTTATATCTATTATATCAATATATTATACCGACATCTATTACAACTATATTTTATACCTATATCTATTATATCGATATTTTATACCTATATCTATTATATCTATTTATATTTTATAATTTTATCTATTATATCTATATTTTATACCTATATCTATTATATCTATTATGTATATATTTCATACCTATATCTATTATGTCTATATTGTATACCAATATCTATTATATCTATTATGTCTATATTTTATAACTTATCTATTTTATCTAACATGACTATATTTTATACCTATATCTATATATCTATTATGTCTATATTTTATAGTTATATCTATAATATCCACTATAGCTATATTTTATACCTATATCTGTTATATGTATACTTTATACCTGTATCTATTATATCTATTATGTCTATGTTTTATACCTATAATCTATTATATCTCTTACGTCTATATTTTTATACCTATTTCTATTATATCTATTATGTCTATATTTTTTACCTATATCTATCATATCCATTATGTCTATATGTTATACCAATATTATATATATCTATTATGTCTATATTTTATACCTATATCTATTATATCTATTATGTCTATATAGTATAACTATATATTATGTCTATATTTTATATCTATATCCATTATATATATTATGTCTTTACTTTATATCTGTATCTATTATGTCTATATATTACACCTATATCTATCATGTCTATTATGTCTATATTTTATACCTATATCTATTATATCTATTATGTCTGTATTTCATAACTATATCTATTATATCTATTATGTCTATATTTTATACCCACATCTAATATATCTATTTTGTTTATATTTTATAACTATATCTATAATATCTATTACGTCTAAATTTTATAACTATATCTACTATATCTTTATATCTCTATTTTATACCTATATCCATTTTGTCTATATTTTATACCTTTATCTATAATATCTATTATGTGTATATTTTATAACTATATTTATTATATCTTTTATGTCTATATTTTATACACCCTATCTATTATATTTATTATGTCTAAATATTATACCTATATCTATTATGTCTATATTTTATACCTATATCTATTATAACTATTATGTTTATATTTTATAACTATATATTATGTGTATATTTTACACCTATATCTATTATATCTATTATGTCTACATTTTATACCTATATCTATTATATCCACTATATCTGTATTTTATAGCTATATCTATTATATCTATGTTTGATAGCTACATCCATTATATCTATTATATCTATATTTTATACATATTTTTATCATATCTATTATGTCTATATTTTATGCCTATATCTATTATATCTATTGTATCTATGTTTTATACTTGTATCTATTATAACCATATTTTATACCTTTATCCATTATATCTATATTTTTTACCTATATCTATTATATCTATTAGTCTGTGTTTTATACCTTTATCTATTATATCTAATATGTCTATATTTTAGACCCATATCTATTATATCTGTTATATTTCTATTTTATGCCTATATCTATAATACCTATTAGGTCTATATTTTATAACTATATCTATTATATCTATTATGTCTATATTTTATACCAATATCTATTATGTCTATATTTTATAGCTATATCTATTACATCTATTATGTCTACGTTTTATACCTTATCTATAATATATATATTTCTATATTTTATTCCTATATCTATTATATCTATTATGTCTAAATATTGTACCTGTATCTGTTTATGTCTATATTTTATACCTATATCTATTATAACTATTATGTCTATATTTTATAACTGTATCTGTTATAGCTATTATGTCTATATTTTATACCTATATCTATTATATCTATTATATCTATATTTTATACCTATATCTATTTTAACCATATTTTATACCTATATACATTATATCTATGTTTTTTACCTATATGAATTATATCTATTATATTTATATTTTTTATAATTATATCTATTATATCTATATTTTATACCTCTATTATATCTATATTTTCTTCCTATATCTATTTTATCTATTATGTCTATATTTTATACCTATATATATATATCTATTATGTCTATATTATATACCTATATCTATTATATCTTTTATGTCTATATTTATGACTACAACTATTTTATCTGTATTTATACCTATATCTATTGTATCTGTTATATTTATATTTTATAACTCTATTTATTATATCTATATTTTATACATATATATATTAAAACACTTATATCTATATTTTATACCTATATTGATTATATCTATATTTTATACCTATATCTGTTATATCTATTTTGTGTATATTTTATACCTATATCTATTATATCTATTATGTCTATATTTTATACGTATATCAACTATACCTATTATGTCTAGATTTTATATCTATATGTATTATATCCATTATGTCTAGAATTTATACCTATATCTATTATATCTATTATGTCTATATTTTATACCTATATCTATTATACCTATTATGTCTATATTTTATACCTATGACTCTTATATCTATTATATCTATATTTTATACCTACATCTATTATAACTATATTTTTTACCTACATCTATTATATCTATATTTTATACCTATATCTATTATATCTATTATGTCTAATTATTATACCTATATGTATTATGTCTATATTTTATACTTATATCTATTATAACAATTATGTCTATATTTTATATCTATATCTATTATGTCTATATTTTACACCTATATCTATTATATCTATTCTGTGTATATTTTATACGTATATCTATTATATCTTTATGTCTATATTTTATACCAATATCTATTATGTCTATATTTTATACCTATATCTATTATATCATTATGTCTGCCTTTTATACCTATATGTATTATATCTATTATGTCTAAATATTATACCTATATCTATTATGTCTATATTTTATATCTTTATCTATTATATCCATTATATTTATATTTCATACTATATCTATTATATCTATATTTTATACCTTTATCTATTATATACATATTTTATACCTATATCTTTTATATCTACATTTTATACCCCTATCTATTATATCTTTTATGTCTACATTTTATACCGATATCTATTATATCTATTATGTCTATATTTTATACCTATGTCCATTACATCTATTTTGTCTATATTTTATACACATATGTATAATATCGGTTATGTCTGTATTTCATACCTATATGTATTATATCTATTATGTCTATATATTATACCTATATCTATTATGTCTATATTTATACCTATATCTATTATATCTATTATGGCTATATTTTATACCTATATCTATTATATCTATTACGTCTATATTTCATCGCTATATCTGTTATAACTGTTATGTCTATATTTTGTAGGTATATCTATTATGTCTGTATTTTATACCTATATTTATTATGTCTGTATTTTATACCTATATTTATTTAGTCTTTATTTTATACCTATATCTATTATATCTATTATGTCTATATTTTGCATCTGTATCTATTATATCTATTATGTCTATATTTTATACCTATATCTATTACGTCTGTATTTTATACCTATATGTATTATATCTATGATATCTATATTTTATAACTGTCTATTATATCTATTATGTCTATATTGTATACCTATATATATTATATCTATTATGTCTATATTTAATATCTATATCTATTATATCGATTATGTCTATATTTTATAACTGTATCTATTATATCAATTATATCTATATTTTACACCTATATCTATTATAACTATATTTTATATCTATACGTATTGTTTCTCTATTTACTACCTATATCTATTATATCTATAATATTAATATTTCATAATTATATCTATTATATCTATATTTTATTACTCTATATATTATATCTCTTAAATCTATATTTTATACGTATATCTATTATATCTATATTTTATACATATATCTATTATATCTATTAAATCTATATTTTGTACCTATATCTATTATATCTATATTTCATATCTCTATCTCTTATATCTAATATGTCCATATTTTATACCTATATCAATTATATCCATATTTTATACCTATATGTATTATATTTATATTTTATTCCTGTATATATTATATCTATTATGTTTATATTTTATACCTATATATATTATATCTCTTATGTCTATATTATAAACCTATACCTATTATACCTATTATGTCTATATTTTATACCTATAACTCTTTTATCTATATTTTATACCTCTATCTATTGTGTCTGTTATATTTGTATTTTGTAACTATATCTATTATATCTATATTTTATGCCTATATCTATTATAAATATTATATCTATATTTTATACCTATATTTATTATATGTATATTTTATACCTATATCTATTATATCTATATTTTACACGTATATCTATTTTATCTATACTTTATACCTATATTTATTATTCTATTATGTCTATATTTATGCGTATATCTATTATATCTATTATGTCTACATCTTATACCTATATCGATTATATCTATTATGTCTCTATTTTATTAATATATCTATTATATTTATTATGTCTATATTTAATACCTAAATGTATTATATCTACTGTGTCTATATTTTATGTCTCCATCTATTATAACTATTATGTCTATATTTTATATCTATATCTATTATATCAATTATGACTAAATTTTATACCTATATAATATGTCTATATTTTACACCTATATCTACTATATCTATTTGTTTATATTTTATACCTATATCTATTATATCTATATTTTACTCCTATATCTATTATATCTATTATATATATATATTTATCTATATCTATTATATCTACATTTTATACCTATATCCATTATATCTATTATATCTATATTTTATACTTGTATCTATCATATCTTTTATATCTATATTTTATACCTATATCTATTGTATCTGTATTTTACGCCTAAATCTATTATTTCTATTGTGTCTCTATTTTATACCTGTATTTATTGTACCTTTATCTATTATATCTACTATGTCTGTACTTTACTCCTATATCTATTATGTCTATATTTTATACCTATATCTATTATATCTATTATGTCTGTATTTTATACCTATTGTCTGTTATATCTACTCTGTCTATATTTTATACCCATGTCTATTATATCTTATTATGTCTACATTTTATACCTGAATCTATTATATATATTATATATATATTGTGTACCTATATCTATTTTGGCTATATTTTATACCTATATCTTTTATATCTATTATGTCTATTTTATACCTATGTTCTATTATGTTCTAATATTTATACCTATATCGATTATGTCTATATTTAATACCAATATCTATTATATCCTATTATGTCTATATTTATACCTATAACTATTATGTCTACATTTTTATACCTATATGTATTAGAAAAATTATGTCTATATTTTAGAACTATATATGTTATATCTATTATGTGTATATTTATACCTATATCAATTATGACTCTATTTTATACCTCTCTCTATTATATGTATTATGTCTAATTTTATACCTTATCTATTATATCTATCAGGTCTATATTTCATACCTGTATCTACTATATCTATTATGTCTATATTATATACCTGTAGCTATTATGTCTACATTTTATACCTATATCTATTATATCTATTATGTCTATTTTTTATACCTGTATCTATCTATTATGTCTATATTTTATACCTATATCTATTATATCTTTTATGACTAAATTTAATACCTATATCTATGATGTCTATATATTTGCACCTATATCTATTACATCTCTTATATCTGTATTTTATACCTATATTATATCTATAGTTTATACATATATCTATTATATCTGTATTTTATATCTATATCTGTTATATCTATATTTATACCTATATCTATTATATATATTATATCTATATTTTATTCCTATATCTTTAATATCTATTACATCTATATTTTATACCTATATTTATTATATCTCTATTTTATACCTATGTCTATTATATCTGTTATGGCTATATTTTATACCTGTATTTATTGTATCTATTATGTCTATATTTTATGCCTATATATATTATATCTATTATGTCTATATGTTATACCTATATCTCTTATATCTATTATGTATATATTTTATACCAACATCTATTATATCTATTATGTCTCTATTTTTTACCTATATTTGTTATATATATTATGTCTATATTTCATACCCATATGTATTATGTCTATATTTTGTTCCTACGTCTATTATGTCCATATTTTATACCTATATCTATTATATCTATTATGTCTATGTTTTATACCTGTATCTATTATATCTATTTTTTATACATATATATCTATTATATCTATTATATCTATATTTCATACCTATATCTATTATATCTATATTTTGCACCTGTATCTTTCGTACCTATTACGTCTATATTTTATGAATATATGTATTATATCTATTATGTCTATATTTTATATCTATATCTATCATATCTATTATATCTATATTTTATACCTATATATATCATATCTATTATGCCTATATTTTATACCTATATCTGTTATATCTATTATGCCTATATTTTATGCCTATATCTATTGTATCTATTATGTCTATATTTTATACCTATATCTTTTGTATGTATTATGTCTATATTTTATCCAGATATCTATTATATCTACTATGTCTCTACTTTATAAGGATATCTATTATGTCTGTATTTTATACCTGTATCGATTATATTTATTATGTCTATATTTTATATCTATATCTATTATATCTCTTATGTCTATATTTTTTACCTATATCTATTATATCTATTATGTTTATATTTTATACCTGTATCTCTTATGTTTATATTTTATACCTATATCGATTATATCTGTTATGTCTGTATTTTATACCTATATCTCTTATACCTCTTATGTCTATATTTTATACCTATATCTATTATATCTATTATGTCTATATTTTATACCTATATTATGTCTGTATTTTATTCCAATATCTGTTATATCTATTATGACTTTATTTTATATCTTTATCTATTATATTTCTTAGGTCCTATATTTTATTCCTATACCTATTATATCTATTATGTCCATGTTTTATACCTATATCTATTATATCCACTATATCTATATTTTATAACTTTATCTATTATATCTATTATGTCTATAATTTATAGCTATATCTATTATATCTATTATATCTATATTTTATACCTACAACTATTATAACTATATTTTATACCTATGTCTGTTTTATCTATATTTTATACCTATATCTATTATATCTCTTATATTTATGTTTTATAATTATATCTATTATATCTATATTTTATACATATATGTATTATATCTATTGTGTATATTTTATACCTGTATCTATTATATCTATTTTTTATACGTACATCTATTATATATATTATATCTATATTTTATACCTATATCTATTATATTTATATTTTATACCTGTATCTACTCTATGTATTATGTCTATGTTTTATACTTATATCTAATATCTATTATTTCTATAATTTATACCTATATCTATTATATCTTTTATGTCTATATTTTATACCTATATCTATCATATATATTATGTCTATATTTCATACCTATATATATCATATCTATTCTGTCTATATTTTACACTAATATCTATTATATCTATTATGTCTGTATTTTATACATATATCTTATATATCTATTATGTCTATATTTTATACCCATATCTATTATATCTATTATGTTTATATTTTATACCTGTATATTTAATATCTATGACATCTATATTTTATAACTATATCTACTATATCTATTATGTCTATATTTATACCTATATCTATTATGTCTATATTTTATACCTATATCTATTAGATCTATTTTGTCTATGTTTTATACCTATATCTACTATATTTATTATGTCTATATTTTATACCTATATCTATTATGTCTATATTTTATACCTATATCTATTAGATCTATTTTGTCTATGTTTTATACCTATATCTACTATATTTATTATGTCTATATTTTATACCTATATCTATTGTAACTATTATGTCTATATTTTATAACTATATCTGATATAGCTGTTATGTCTATATTTTATACCTATATCTATTATATCTATTATATCTATATTTTATACCTACATATATTATAATCATATTTTATGCCTATATACATTACATCTATGTTTTTACCTATATCACTTATATCTATTATATTTATATTTTTTATAATTATATGTATTATATCTATATTTTATACCTATGTCTATTATATCTATTGTCTATATTTTATACCTGTATCTACTATATCTGTTATGTCTATGTTTTATACTGATATCTTTTATATCTATTATGTCTATATTTTGTACCTATATCTCTTATATCTTTTATGTCTATATTTTATACCCATATCTATCATATATATTATGTCTATATTTCATACCTATATATATCATATCTATTATGTCTATATTTTACTCTTATATGTATTATATCTATTATGTCTATATTTTATACCTATATCAATTGTATCTATTATGTCTATGTTTTACACCTATATCTTTTATATCTATTATGTCTATATTATACCTATATCTATTGTAACTATTATGTCTATATTTGTACCTGTATCTATTATGTCTATATTTTATACCTATAACAATTATATCTATTTTGTCTATATTTTATACCTATACCTATTATGTCTATTATGTCTATATTTTATACCTATATCTCTTATATCTATTAAGTCTATTTTTTATAACTATATCTATTTATCCCTTATAACTATATTTATACCTTTATCTATTATATCTATATTTTGTACCTATATGTATTATATATATTCTATCTATATTTTATACCTATATCTGTTATATCTATTATATCTATATTTTATACCTTCATCTATTATATCTATATTTTATAACTATATCTATTTAATCTATTATATCTATATTTCCTACCTATATCTATATATATATATATGTTTTATACCTATATTTATTATATATATTATATCTATATTTTATTCCTATATCTATTATATCTATTCTATCTATATTCGATGTCTATATCTGTTATGTCTATATTTCATACATATATCGATTGTATCTATTATGTCTATATTTTTTCTTATATATATTATGTCTATATTTTATACCTATATCTATTACATGTATTGTGTCTATATTTTATTCGTATATCTATTATAACTATTGTATCTATATTTTATAAATATATCTATTATAATTATCATATCCTTATTTTATAAGTATAACTATTATGTCAATATTGTATACCTATATATATTATACCTATTATGTCTGTAATTTATACCTATGTCTATTATGTCTATATTTTCTACCTATATCTCTTATATCTATTATGTCTATATTTTATACCTATATCTATTATGACTATATTTTAAAACTTTATCGTTTATATCTATTATGTCCATATTTTAGACCTATACCTATTATGTCTATTATGTCTATATTCTGTACTTATATCTGTTATATCAACTACGTCTATATTTTATACCTATATCTATTATGTCCATATTTTATACCTTTATCTATAACTATTATGTCTATATTTTATGACTATATCTTTTATATCTATTTTGTTCATATTTTATAACTATATCTATTATGTCTCTATTTCATACCTCTATCTATGATATCTTTTATGTCCATATTTTATACCTATGACTATTATGTCTATATTTTATTCCTATATCTATTATATCTATTATGTCTATATTTTATACCTATGTCTATATGTCTATATTTCATACCTATATCGATTATATCTATTATGTCTATATTTTATACCTCTATCTATTATATCTACTATGTCTATATTTTATACGTATATCTATTATATCTATTATGTATATACTTTATATCTATATCTATTGTATCTATTATGTCTATATTTTATACCTATACTTATCATATCTATTATGTCTACATTTTATACATCTATCTGTTATATCTACTATGTCTATATTTTATTCGAATATGTATTATATATATTATGTCTATTTTTTATACCTATATCTATTCTATCTATTATGTCTATATTTTAAACGTATATGATATCTATATTTTATACCGGTATCTATTATATGTATTATGTCTTCATTTTATACCTATAAATATTATATCTATTATGTCTATATTTTACACCGATATCTATTATATCTATTATGTCTATATTTTATACCTATATGCATTATACCTATAATGTCTATATTTTAAAACCTATATCTAGTATATCTATTATGTCTGTATTTTTTACCTATACCTATTATATCCATTATATCTATATATTATACCTACATCGATTATATCTGTATTTTATACCTATATGTATTATATCTATTATATCTATATTTATTACCTATATCTATTATACATATTATATGTATATTTTATACCTATATCTATTATATCTATATTTTATACCTATATCTATTATATCTATTATATATATATTTTATACCTATATCTACATCCATTATATGTATATTTTATACCTATATCTATTATATATATTATATCTGTATTTTATACCTGTATATAATATATCTGTTAAATCTATATTTGATACCTATATCTATTATGTGTATATTTTATAACTAAATTTATGGTATCTATTTTGTCTATATTTTATACCTATATCTATGGTACCTATTATGTATGTATTTTATACCTACATCTATTATGTCTGTATTTGACACCTATGTCTATTATATCTGCTGTCTATATTTTTTATCTATATGTATTATGTCTATATTTTATACCTATATCTATTATATCTATTATTACTATATTTTATAACTATATCTATTATAAATATTACATCTATATTTTATACCTATATCTATTATATATATTATATCTATATTTTATAACTATACCTATTATGTCAATATTTAATACCTATAGAGATTGCATCTATTATGTCTATATTTTATACGTATATCAATTATGTCTATGTTTCATACCTATATCTATTATATCTATTATGTCTATATTTTATATATATATTTTATCTGTTATGTCTATATTTTATACCTATACATATTATATCTATTATGTCTATATTTTATACCTATACCTATTATGTCTGTATATTATACCTAAATGTATTACGTGTATTATATATATATTTTGTACCTATATCTATTATATCTATTATGTCTATATTTTATAACTATAACTATTATATCTATTATGCATATATTTTATACGTATGTATATTATATCTGTTATGTCTACATTTTATATCTGTATCTATTATGTGTATTATGTCTATATTTTATACCTATATATATTATATCTATATTTTATACCTATATGTGTTATAACTATTATGTCTATATTTTAGATCTATATCTGTTATATCTATTCTGACTATATTTTATACCGATATCTATTATGTCTATATTTGATACCTATACCTATTGTATCTGTTATATCTATATTTTGTACCTATATCTATTATATCTATTATATCTATGTTTTATACCTATACCTATTATGTTTAGATTTTTTACCTATATCTGTTATAACTATTATATCTTTAATGTATAACTGAATCTGTTATATATATTCTTTCTATATTTTATACCTATATCTATTAAGTATATATTTTGTACTTGTATTTATTATATCTATCAGGTCCTTATTTTATACCTATATCTATTATATCTATTATGTGTATATTTTATACCTATATCTATTATATCTATTATGTGTATATTTTATACCTATATCTATAATTTCTATTTCTTATACCTATATCTTTTATATCTTTTACGTCTATATTTAATACTTATCTATTATATCTATTATGTCTATTTTTTATACCTCTATATATTATATCTATTATGTCTATATTTTATACCTATATCTATTATATCTCTTATGTGTATATTTTATATATATATATCTATTATATCTATTATATCTTTATTTATACCTGTATCTATTATATCTATTATATCTATATTTTATATCTATATCTATTATATCTATTTTTTATACATATTTCTATTATATCTATTACGTCTATATTTTATACCTATATTTACTATATCTATATTTTACACCTGTATCTATTATATCTATTTTATCTATATTTTATACCTATGTGTATTATATCTATTCTGTCTATATTTTTTACCTATATCTATTACATCTATTATATCTATAATTTATATCTATATCAATTATGTCAAATATGTCCACATTTTATACCTATATCTATTATATCTCTTATCTGTATATTTTATACCTTAATCTATTATATCTATTATGTCTATATTGTGTACTTATATCTATTTTGTCTATATTTTATATCTATATTTATTATATCTATTATGTCTATATTTTATAACTATATCAATTATATCTATTATGTCTATATTTTATACCTCTATTATATCTATAATGTCTATATTTTATACTTTTATCTATTATGTCTATATTTTATACCTATATCTATTATGTCTATATTTCATACCAATATCTATTATATATATTGTGTCTATATTTTATACCTCTATTATATCTATTATATTTTATACCTATATATATTATGTCTATATATTCTATCTCTATCCATTATATTTATTATGTCTATGTTTTATAACTATATATATTATGTCTATATTTTATACCTTTATCTATTATATCTATTATATCTCTATTTTATACCTATACCTATGTCTGTATTTCATACCTATATTATATCTATTATGTCTATATTTTATATATATTATATCTATTATGGCTACATTTTATACCTGTAAATATTTTATATATTATGTCTATATTTTATACCTCTATTATATCTATTATGTCTATATTTTCATACCTGTATCTATTATATCTATTAGGTCTCTATTTTATACCTATACCTGTCTATATTTTATACCTATATCTATAGTATCTATTATGCCTGTATTTTATACCTATATGTATTATATTTTTTACCTATATCTATTATATCTATTATGTCTCTATTTAATACCTATATCTATTATATTCATTATGTCTATATTTTATACCTATGTCTATTATGTCTATGTTTTATACCTATGTCTATTATATTTATTATATTTATATTATATAACTATATCTATTATATCTGCATTTTATAACTATATTATATCTATAATATCTATATTTTATACCTATATCTATTTTATCTATATTTTATACCTGTATCTATTATACTATGTCTATATTTTATACCTATATCTGCTATATCGATTATGTCTATATTTTACACCTATATCTATTATATCTATATTTTATACCTATCTCTATTACATCTATTTTTTATACCTATATCTATATTATATCTATATTTTATACATATATCTATTTATATTTTATTCCTATGTCTATTATATCTATTATATCTGTATTTTGTTCCTGTATTATATTTGATACCTGTATTATGTCTACATTTTATACCTATAGCTATTATATCTGTCTATACTTTATTCCTATATATATTATATCCATTATGTCTACCTTTTTTACCTATATCTATCATATCTATTATATCAATATTTTATACCTATATCTATTATATCTATATTTTACATCTGTACCTATCATACCTATTTTGTCTGTATTTTATACCTGTGTTTATTATATCTATTCTGTCTATATTTTTTACCTATATTTATTATATCTGTGTATATTTTATACCTATATCTATCATATATATTATGTCTATATTATATACCTATATCTATTATATCTATTATGTCTATAGTTTATACGTATATTTATTATATCTGTTATGTCTATATTTTATAGCTATATCTATTATGTCTGTTATGTCTCTATTACATACCTACATCTATTATACCTATTATGTCTATATTTTATACCTATATCTATTACGTCTATATTTTATACGTAAATCTAATATATCTATTATGTCTATATTTTATACCTATATCTATTACATCTATTATGTCTGTATTTTATACCAATATCTATTATATCTATTATGTCTATATTTTATCCCTCTATCTATTATATCTATTAAGTCTATATTTTATAACTCTGTCAATTATATCTTTTATGTCTATATTTTGTCCCTATATCTATTATATATATTATATCTATATTTTAAACGATATCTATTATAACCATATTTTATATCTATATACATTATATATATATTTCTTGCCTATATCAATTATGTCGTCTATATTTATATTTCTTATAATTATATCTATTATATCTATATTTTATACCTATATCTATTATACTTATATAATATAATATATTATAATATATCTATTATATATGCATATATCTATCATGTCTACATTTTTTACCGATATCTATTATATCTATTATGTCTATATTACATACCTATATCTATTTTATCCACTATATCTATATTTTATACGTATATCTATTATATGTATATTTGATAACCATATCCATTATAGCTATTGTATCAATATTTTATATCTATATCTATTATATCTATTATGTCTACTATATCTATTATATCTATATTTTTTACCTATATCTATTATATCTATATTTTATACCTGTATCTATTATATCTATAATGTCCATGTTTTATACCTATATCTATTATATCTATATTTTATACCTATTTCTATTATATCTATTATATCTGTTTTTTATACCGATATCTATCATATCTATTGTGTTTTTATTTTATACATATATATATCATATCTATTATGTCAATATTTTATACCTATATCTATTATATTTATTATGTCTGTATTTCATAGCTATATCTATTATATCTATTATGTCTCTATATTATACCCATATCTATTATATCTATTATGTTTATATTTTATACCTATATCTATAATATCTATTACGTCTATATTTTATAACTATATCTATTATATCTATTATGTCTCTATTTTATGCCTATATCTATTATGTCTATATTTTATACCTATATCTATTATATCTCTTATGTCTATATTTTATACCTATATTTATTATATCTATTATGTCTATATTTTTTACCTTTATCTATAATATCTATTGTGTCTATATTTTTACCTATATGTATTATATCTTTTATGTCTATATTTTATACCTATTTCTATTATATCTATTATGTCTATATTTTATACCTATATCTTTTATATCTGTTTTTTATACCTGTGTCTATCTTTATTTTATACCTATATCAATATCTATTGTGTCTATATTTTATAGCTATATCTGATATATCTATATTTTATGCCTATATCTATTATATCCATTATATATATATTTTATACCTATACATATCTACTATATCTATATTTTATTTCTATTTCTATTATATATATTATATCTATATTTTATAACTTTATCTATTATATCTATTATATCTATATTTTATACCTTAGTCTATTATATCTATATTTTATACCTGTATCTATTATATCTTTTATACCTATATTTTATACCTATATATATCATATCTATTATGTCTATATTTTATACATATATCTATTATATTTATTATGTCTGTATTTCATACCAATATCTATTATATCTATTAGGTCTATATTTTATAGCTATATCTAGTATATCTATTATGTCTCTATTTTATACCTATGTCTATTATATCTGTTTTTATACATGTGTCTATCTTTATTTTATACCTATATCTATATCTACTGTGTCTATATTTCATAGCAATATCTGATATAAATACATTTTATACCTATATCCATTATATCTATCATATCTATATTTTATTCTTGTATCTATAATATCTATTATATCTATATTTTATACCTATATCCATTGTATCTATATTTTATGCCTATATCTATTATATCTATTATGTCTATATTTTATACCTATATCCATTATATCTATTATGTGTATATTTTATACCTATATCTATTATATCTATGGTATCTATATTTTATACCTGTATCTATTATATCAATTATGACTAAATTTTATACCTCTATATTATGTCTATATTTTAAACCTTTATCACTTATGTCGATATTTTATACCTATATCTATTGCATCTATTATGTCTATATTTTAATCCTATATCTATTATATCTATATTTTATACCTATATCTATCATATCTGTATTTTATGCGTATCAATTATATCCATTATGTCTATTTTTTATACCTATATCTACTATATCTATATTTTATACTTTTATCTATTATAGCTATTATGTCTATATTTTTTACCTATATCTATTATATCTATTATGTCTATATTATATACCTATATCTATTATGTCTATAGTTTATACCAATATCTATATCTATTATGTCTTTATTTTATACCTATATCTATTATGTCTATATTTTATATCAATATCTATAATATCTATTATGTCTATATTTGATAGCTATAAGTATTATGTCTCTATTTTGTACCTATATCTATTATAACTATTATGTCTATATTTTACAAGTATATATGTTATATCTATTATGTCTATATTTTATACCTATATCTGTTATATCGATGATGTCTATATTTTATACCTATATATATTATATATTGTATGTCTATATTTTATCCCTATATCTATTATATCTTTTATGTCTACATTTTATAACTTTATGTATTATATCTATTATGTGTATATTTATACCTATATCTATTATATCTATTATGTATGTATTTAAACCTATATCTATTCTGTCTATATTTTACACCTATATCTATTATATCTATTATGTCTATATTTTACATGTATATCTGTTATATATATTATGTCTATATTTTATACTTATATCTATTATATCCATTATGTCTATATTTTATAGCTATATCTATTATATCTATATTTTATACCTATATCTATAATATCTATTATGTCTATATTTTATACCTATATTTATTATATCTATTATGTCTATATTTTTTACCTTTATCTATTATATCTATTATGTCTATATTTTATACCTGTATCTATTATATCAAATATGTCTATATTTTATACCTATATTTATTATATCTATTATGTCTAAATATTCGACCTATATCTATTATGTGTATTTTATATACCTATATCTATTATAACTATTATGTCTATATTTTATGACTATATCCGTTATATCTATTATATCTATATTTTATAACTGTATCTACTATATCAATTATATCTGTTATGTCTATATTTTATACGTATATGTATTATATCTATTATGTCTATTTTTTATACCTATATCTCTTTTTTCTCTTATGTCTATACTTTATACCTATATTTATTATATCTATTATGTCTATATTTTTTAACTTTATCTATTATATCTATTATGTCTATATTTTATACCTATATCCATTATATCTATTATGTCTATATTTTATAGCTATATCTATTATATCTATTATGTATATATTTCATACCTATATCTATTATATCCATATTTTGTACCTGTATTTATCATAACTATTATGTCTATATTTTATAACTGTATCTTTTATATCTATTTTATCTATATTTATAGCTATATCTATTATATCAATTATGTCTATATTTTATATCTATATCTATTATGACTATATTTTATACCTATATCTATTATATCAACTATGTGTATATTTTATATGTATATCTATTATGTCTATATTTTATACCTCTGTCTATCATACCTATTATATCTATATTTTATACCTATATCTATTATAACTATATTTTATGCCTATATTTTTATATCTATATTTCATACCTATTTATATATAATAATTATATCTATTATATCTATATTTTACTTATATCTATTATATCTATGATATCTATATTTTATGCCTATATCAATTATGTCTATATTTTATACGTATACATATTATATCTATTATATCTATATTTTATACCTATATCTATTATATCTATATTTAATAACTTTATCTATTATATCTATTGTGTCTGTATTTTACTCCTATATCTATTATGTGTATATATTATACCTGTATCTATTATATCTATTCTGTCCATATTTTATATCTCTATCTATTATATCCTTTCCGTGTACATTTTAAACCTATATATATTTTATCTATTATGTCTATATTTTATACCTATATGTATTATATCAATTATGTCTATATTTTATACCTATGTCTATTATATCTATTATGCCTATATTTTATACCTATGTCTATTATATCTATTATGTCTATATTGTATACCTATATCTATTATATCTGTTTTGTCTATATTTCACACCTATATTTATTCTATCCACTATATCTATATTTTACTCCTGTGTCTATTATATCTGTATTTGATACCTATATCCATTATATCTATAGTTTATTCGTATATTTATTATATCTATTATGTCTATATTTTATACCTATATCTATTATATCTATTATATATATAATTTATACGTATATCTATTATAACTATATTTTATACCTATATCTATTATATCTATATTTTATACCTATATCTATTATATCTACTGTCTATATTTTATACCTGTATCTACTATATCTATTTTTTATACGTATAACTATTATATCTATTATATCTATATTTTATAGCTACATCTATTATATCTATATTTTATACCTCTCTCTTTTCTATTATATCTATATTTTATATCTATATCGATTACGTCTATATTTTTTACCTATATCTGTTTTATCTATTATGTCTGTATATTATACCTATATATATCATACGTATTATGTCTATATTTTATACCCATATATATCATATCTATTATGTCTATGTTTTATACCTATATCTATTACATCTCTTAAGTCTATATTTTATACCTATATCTATTATATCTATTATGTCTATATTTTATGCCTATATCTATTATATCCACTCTATCTATATTTTATACCTATATTTATTTTATCTATTATGTCTCTATTTTATACCTACATCTATTATATCTATTATGTCTATATTTTATACATATATCTATTACGACTATATTTTATACCTAAATCTAATATATCTATTATGTCTATATTTTATACCTATACCTATTATGTCTATTATGTCTATATTTTATACCTATATCTATTATATCTATTAAGTCTATTTTTTATAACTATATCTATTATATCTATTAAGTCTATTTGTTATAACTATATCTATTATATCCCTTATAACTCTATTTATACCTTTATCTATTATATCTATATTTTGTACCTATATGTATTATATCTATTCTATCTATATTTTATACCTATATCTGTTATATCTATTATATCTATATTTTATACCTACATCTATTATATCTATATTTTATAACTATATCTATTTTATCTATTATATCTATATTTCCTACCTATATCTATATATATATCTATGTTTTATACCTATAAATATATAAATTTATACCTATAATATATAAAAATATATAAATTTATACCTTTAAATATATAAATTTATAAATAAATTTATACCTATAAATATATATATCTGTATTTTATACCTATACTATATCTATTATGTCTATATTTTCTTTCTATATCTATGATATCTATATTTTATAACTATATATATTATATCTATGATGTCTATTCTTTATACCTATATCTATTATATCTATGATGTCTGTATTTAATACCTATACCTGTTATAGCTATGATGTCTATATTTTATGCTTTTATCTATTACATCTATGAGGTTTATATTTTATGCCTATATCTATTATATCTATGATGTGCATATTTTATAGCTATATCTATTATATACTTGATGTCTATATTTCATGCCTATATCTATTATATCTATTATATCCATATTTTATAACTATATCTACCGTATCTATTATATCCCTATTTTATACCGATATCTATTATATCTATTATATCTGTATTTTACAACTATATGTATTATATCTATTATATGTATATTTTATACCTATATCTATTATATCTATGATGCCTATATTTTATACCTATATCTATTATAAAGATGATGACTATATTTTTTACCTGCATCTATTATGTCTACGATGTCTATATTTTATACCTATATCTCTTATATACATTATTTCTACATTTTATACAAATATCTATTATATCTATTATGTCTGTATTTTATACGTATATCTATTATGTCTATTATGTCTATATTTTTTACCTATATCTATTATGTCTTTATTTTATACCTATATTTATTATATCTATTATCTCTATGTTTTATACCACTATTATATCTGTTATATCTCTATTTTTTACCTATATCTATTATGTCTATATTTTATACCTATATCTATTATATCTATTATGTCTATATTTATACCTATATCTATTATATCTATTATATCCATATTTTATACCTCTATATTTATATTTTATAACCATATCTATTATATCTATATTTTATACCTGTATCTATTATATCTATTATATCTGTATTTTTACCTATATCTAGGATATCTATATTTTATACCTATATCTATTATATCTAGTATTTCCATATTTTATACTTATATTTATAATACCTAGTATATCCAAATTTTATACCTATATCTATTATATCTAGTACATCTATATTTTATACCTATATATATATCTGTTATGTGAATATTTCATACTTATATCTATTATATCTACTATGTCTATATTTGATACCTATATCTATTATATCAATTATGTCTATATTTTATACCTATATCTATTAAATCCATTATGTCTATATTTTATACCTATATCTATTATATCTACTCTGTCTATATTTTATACCCGTATCTATTATATCTATTATGTCTATATTTCATACCTATATCTATTATATCTATTATGTCTATATTTTATACCTATATATATTATATCTATTATGTCTATGTTTTATACCAATATCGGTTATATCTATTATGTCTATTTATTATACCTATATCTGTTACGTCTATTATGTAGATATTTTATACCTACACATATTATGTCTATTTTTTATACTTATATCTGTTATATCCATTATGACTATATTTTATACCTATACCCATTATATCTACATTTTATACCTGTATATATTATATTATATCTGTATTTTATACCTATATCTATTATATCTATATTTTATACCTATATCTATTATATCTATATTTTATACCTATGTCTATTATATATATTATATATATATTTTATAACTATATTTATTATATCTATTATATCTATATTTGATACCTATATCTATTATGTCTATATTTTATACCTATATCTATTATATATCCTATGTCTATATTTTGTATGTATATCTATTATATCTATTATGTCTATATTTTATACCTTTATTTATTATATCTATTATGTATATATTTTATACCTATATCAATTATAACTATTATATCTATATTTTATAACTATATCTATTATATTTATGTTATATATTTTATAAGTATATCTATTATGTCAATATTTTATAACTATATATATTATATCTATTATGTCTATATTTTATACCGATATCTATTATGTCTATATTTTATACCTATATTATATCTATTATGTCTATATTTAATACCTATATCTATTACGTCTATATTTTATACCCATCTCTATTATATCTATTATGTTTATATTTTATACCAATATCGATTATATCTATATCTATATTTTATACCCATATCTATTTTGTCTGTATTTTATACCTATATCTATTATGTGTATATTTTATACCTATGTCTGTTATATCTATTTTCTTTATATTTTATACCTATATCTATTAATACTATTATGTCTATATTTTAAATCTATATCTACTATGCGTATATTTTATACCTATAACTATTATATCTATTTTGTGTATATTTTATACCTATATCTATTACATATCTTATGTCTATATTTTATTCCGATAATTATTATATCTAATATATCCATATTTTATACCTATATCTATTATATCTATATTTTATATCTATATCTATTATATCTATTATGTCTATATTTTATTCTTATATCTATTATATCTACTATGTCTATATTTTACACCTATATCTATTATATCTATTACGACTATATTTTATACCCATCTCTATTATATCTATTATGTTTATATGTTATACCTATATCCATTAGGTCTATGTCTATATTTTATACCTGTATCTATTTTGTCTATATTTTTTACCTATTTCAATTATGTCTATATTTTATTCCTGTATCTATTATATCTCTTATGTCTATATTTTATTCCTATGTCTATTATATCTATTATGTCTGTATTTTATACCTATATCTATTATATCAATTATGTCCACATTTTATACTTATATGCTTATATCTATTATGTCTATATTTTATATCTATATCTATTATATCTATTATGTCTATATTTTATACCAATATCTATTATATCTATTATGTCTATTTTTTATGCCTATATCCATTATATCCACTATATCTATATTTTTTACCTATATCTATTTTATCTACTCTGTGTATATTTTATACCTATATCTATTATATCTATTATGTCTATATTTTATAACTATATCTATTATATCAATTATGTCTAAATATTTTACCTATATCTATTATGTCTATATTTTATACCTATGTCTATTATATCTTTTATGTCTATATTTTATAACTATATATTATGTCTATATTTTACACCTATATCTGTCATATCTATTTTGTCTGTATTTTATAACTATATATTATGTCTATATTTTATATGTATATCTACTTTGTCTATATTTTACACCTATATCTATTATATCTATTCTGTGTATATTTTATACGTATATCTATTATATCTTTACGTCTATATTTTATACCTATAACTATTATGCCTATATTTTATACCTATATCTATTATATCTCTTATGTTTATATTTTATATCAATATCTATTATATCTTTTGTGTCTATACCTTATACCTATATCTATTATGTCTATATTTAATATCTTTATCTATTATATCTATTATGTGTATATGTTATAACTATATGTGTTTTGTATATTATGTCTATATTTTATGCCTATATCTGTTATATCCACTATATCTATATTTTATACCTATATCTATTATATCTATATTTGATACCTATATCCATTATATCTATTATATCTATATGTTATACATATATCTATTATATCTCTTGTCTATATTTTATACCTATATCTATTATATCTATTATGTCTATATTTTATACCTATAATTATTATATCTCATATGTCTATATTTCATACCTATATCTATTATGTCTATATTTTAAACCTATTACTATTATATCTATTTTGTCTATATTTTATACCATTATCTATTATATGTAATATGTCTATATTTTATACCTATATCTATTATATCTATATTTTATACCTGTATCTATTATATGTATTACATCTATACTTTATACCTATATTATTCAATCTATTATATCTGTATTTTATGCCAATTTTTTATCGATTATATGTATTATTTATATACTTTTTATCTATGTCTATAATACCTATTATATGTATATGTTATACCTATATCTATTATATCTATTGTATCCATATTTTATACCTATACCGATTATATCTATTATGTCTATATTTTATAGCTATATCTATTAGGTCTATATTTTACCTGTATCTATTATATTTATTATGTCTATATTTTATTCCTATATTTATGATATCTATTATGTCTGTATTTTACACGTAAATCTATTGTATCTATTACGCCTATATTTTATACCCATCTCTATTATATCTATTATTTGTATATTTTATTCCTATATCTATTATATCTATGTCTATATTTTATACCTATATCTATTTTGTCTATATTTTATTCCTATATATATTATGTCTATATTTTATACCTATATCTATTTTATCTATTATGTCTATATTTTGTACCTATATCTAGTAAATTTATTATGTCTATATTTTATACGTATATCTATTAAATCTATTATGTCTATGTTTTATATCTATATCAATTATGGCTATATTTTATACCTATATCTATTATATCTCTTATGTCTATATATTATACCTATAATTATTATATCTAATATGTCTATATTTTATACCTATATCTATTATGTCTATATTTAATACCTATATCTATTATATCTATTATGTCTGTATTTTATACCTATATCTATTGTATCTTTTATGTCTATATCTTATACATATATCTATTATATCTATTACGATTATATTTCATACCTATTCCTATTATAACTATTATGTCTCTATTTTTTATCTATATCTTTTATGTCTATTATATCTATAACTTATACATATATCTATTATATCTATTATGTCTATATTTTATACCTATATTTATTATATCTATTATGTCTGTGTTTTATACCTATATCTATTATATCTATTATGTCTATATTTTATACCTATATCCATTATATCTATTATGTCTACATTTTATACCGATATCTATTATATCGATAATTTCTATATCTTATACATATATCTATTATATCTATTATGTCTCTATGTTATACCTATATCTATTATGTCTATATTTTATACGTATATCTATTAAATGTATTATGTCTATATTTTATACCTATATCTATTATATCTATTATGTCTATATTTTATACCTATGTCTATTATATCTCTTATGTCTATATATTATACCTATAATTATTATATCTATTATGTCTATATTTTATACCTATGTCTATTATATCTAATATGTCCATATTTTACACCTATATCTATTACATCTATTACGTCTATATTTTATACACATCTCTATTATAGCTATTATTTTTACATTTTATACCTATATCTATTATGTTTATATTTTATATCGATATCTATTATGTCTATATTTTATACCTATATCGATTATATCTATTATGTCTATATTTTACACCTATGTCTATTATATCCATTATGTCTATATTTTATACCTATATCTATTATATCAGTGTTTTATACCTATATCTAATAAAGCTATTATGTCTTTATTTTATACCGTTATCTATTATATCTATTATGTCTATATCTTATACCTATATCTATTATATCTATAATGTCTTTGTTTTAAAACTATACCTATTGTATCTATTATGTCTATATTTCATACCTTTACCTATTATATCTATTATGTCTATATTTTATATCTATATCTATTATATATATCCTGTCTGTATCTCATACATATATCTATATCTATTATGTCGATATTTTATACCTATATTTATTATATCTATTATGTCTATATTTTATACCTATATCTTTTATATCTATTTTGTCTATATTTTATACCTTTTTCAATTATGTCTATATTTTATTCCTATATCTCTTATATCTATTATGTCTATATTTTATACCTATATCTTTTATGTCGATTATGTCTATATCTTATACATATATCTATTATATCTACTTTGTCTATATTTTATACCTATTTCAATTATGTCTATATTTTACTCCTATATCTATTATATCTATTATGTCTAAATTTTATACCTATTTCTATTATATCTATTATGTCTATATTTAATACCTATATCTATTATGTCTATATTTTATACCTATATCTTTTATATCTATGTCTATATTTTATAACGATATCTATTATATCTATATTTTATACCTATATCGATTATATCTGTTATGTCTATATTTTATACCTATATCTATTATATCAATTATGTCTTTATTTCATATCTATATCTATTAAATCTATTATGTCTGTATTTTATACTTATATCAATTATGTCTATATTTTATAGCTATTTCAATTATATCTATTATGTCTATATTTAATACCTATATCTATTATGTCTATATTTTCTACCTATATCTATTATATCTTATGTCTATATTTTATACCTATATCTATTATATCCATTATGTCTATATTTTATTCCTATATGTATTATATCTAATATGACTATATTTTACACCTATATCTATTATATCCTTTAAGTCTATATTTTATACCCATCTCTATTATATCTATTATGTTAATATTTTATACCTATATCAATTATATCCATGTCTATATTTTATACCTGTATCTTTTTTGTCTATATTTTATATCTATATCTATTATGTCTATATTTTATACATATATCTATCATAATTATTATGCCTATATTTGATCCCTATATCAATTATATCTATTATGTCTATATTTTATATCTATTTCTATTATATCTATTATGTCACTATTTTATACCAATATCTATTATGTCTATATTTTATACCTATATCTATTATATCTGTTTTGTCTATGCTTTATACCTATATCTATTATATCTAGTATATCTCTATATTATACCTATAGCTATTATATATATATTTTATACCTATATCTATGATATCTATGATATCTATATGTTATATCTATATCTATATCAATTATGTCTATATTTTATACCTATATCTATTATATCTATTATGTCTATATTTTATACCTATATCTGTTATAGCATTTTGTCTGTATTTCATACGTATATCTATTATGTCTATATTTTATATTTATATCTATTATATCTATTATGTCTGTATCTTATACATATATCTATTATATCTTTTATGTGTATATTTCATACCTATATCTATTATGTCTATATTTCATACCTACAATTTTATCCCACTTATGTCTCTATTTTATACCTATATTTGTTATATCTATATTGTCTGTGTTTTAAAAATATATCTAGTATGTCTATGTTTTATACTTATATCTATTATATCTATTATGTCTGTATTTTATACCCATATCTATTATATCTACTATGTCTATATTTTATAACTATACATATTATATCTTTTATGTCTATATTTTATACCTATATCTATTATATCTATTATGTCTTTATTTTAAACCTATATCTATTACATCTATCATGTGTATATTTCATACCCATAACTATTATAACCATTATGTCTATATTTTGTACCTATATCTATTATGTCTATATTTTTTACCTATATCTATTATAATTATCATGTCTATATTTGATACCTATATCTATTATATCTATTGTGTCTATATTTTATACCTATTTCTATTATATCTATTATGTCTATATTTAATACCTATATCTATTATGTCTGTATTTTATACCTATATCTATTAAACCTATTATGTGTCTATTTTTTACCTATATCTATTATGTCTATATTTCATACCTACATTTTTATACGAGTTATGTCTACATTTTATACCTATATCTATTATATCTATTACGTCTATATTTTATGCCGATATGTATTATGTGTATATTTTATACCTATATGTATTATATCTACTCTGACTCTATTTTATACCTATATCTATTATATCTAATATGTCTATATTTTAAACCTATATCTATTATGTCAATATTTTATATCAATATCTATTATATCTATTATGTCTGTATTTTACACCTCTATTATATCTATTATGTCTATATTTTATACCTTTATCTATTGTGTTTATTATGTATATATCTTATACATATATCTATTATATCTATTAAGTCTATATTTTATACCTATATCTCTTACATGTATTTTGTCTATATTTTATACCTATTTCAATTATGTCTGTATTTTATTTCTATATCTACTATATCTATGATGTCTGTATTTTGTAGCTATATCTATTATATCTATATTTTATACCTATATCTATTATATATATTATGTCTATATCTTATAAATATATCTATTATATCTATTATGTGTATATTTTATACCTATATCTATTATGTTTATATTTTATACCTATATCTATTATATCTATTATATCTATATTTTATACCTATATCAATTATACCTATTATGTCTATATTTTATACCTATATCTATAATATGAATTATGTCTATATTTTATACCTATATCTATTATATCTACTATGTCTATATTTTACTCCTATACCTATTATATCTATTACATCTATATTTTATACCCATCTCTATTATATCTATGATGTTTATATTTTATACCTATATCTACTGTATCTATGTCTATATTTTCTACCTATATCTATTTTGTCTATATTTCATGCCTATATCTATTATATTTTATATCTATAGTTATTATATGTATATTTTATACCTATATCTATTATATCTATTATGTCTATATTTTATACCTATATCTATTATATCTATTATGTCTATATTTTATACTTATATCTATTATATATATTATGCCTATATTTTATACCTATATCGGTTATATCCATTTTGTCTGTATTTTATACGTATATCTATTATCTATATTACCTTATATCTACTATATCTATTATTTCTGTATTTTATACCTATATCTATTATGTCTATATCTTATAACTATATTTATTATATCTATTATGTCTTTATTTTAAACCTATATCTATTATATCTATTATGTCTATATTTCATACCTATATCTATTATATCGATCATGACAATATCTTATACATATATCTATTATATCTATTATGTCTATATTTTACACCTATATCTATATCTATTATGTCTATATTTTATACCTATAACTATTATATCTATTATGTCTATATTTTATACCTGTATCTATTGTATCTATTATGTCAATATTGTATACCTATAACTATTATATCTATTATGTCTATATTTTATACCTGTATCTATTGTATCTATTTCGTCTATATTTTATACCTATATCTATTATGTCTATATTTCATGCCTATATCTATTATATCTATTATGTCTATATTTTATACCTATATCTATTATATCTATTATGTCTATATCTATAGTATCTATTATGTCTATATTTTATACCTATATCTATTATATCTATTATGTCTATATTTTATACCTATGTCTATTATATCTGTTATGTCTATAGTTTATACCTATATCTATTATATCTATTATATCTATATTTTCTACCTATATCTATTATGTCTATATTATATACCTATATGTATTATGTCTATTATGTCTATATTTAATACCTATATCTATTATATCTATTATGTCTATATTTTAAACCTTTATCTATTCTCTCTATTTTTTATACCTATATCTCCTTTGTCTAATATGTCTGTATTTTATACCTATATCTATTATGTCTATTATGTCTATATTTCATACCTATATATATTAAGTCTATATTTTATACCTATATTTATTATATCTATTATGTCTATATTTTATACCTATATCTATTATGTCTATATTTTATACCTATATCTATTATGTCTATATATTATAACTATACCTATTATATCTATTATGTCTATTTTTATTACCTATATTTATTATATGTATTATGTCTATATTTTATACCTATATCTATTCTGTCTATATTTTGTACCTATATCTATTATATCTATTATGTCTATATTATATACCTGTATGTATTATGTCTATTATGCCTATATTTAATACCTATATCTATTATATCTATTATGTCTATATTTTATACCTATATCTATTATGTCTATTATGTCTATATTTCATACCTATATATATTAAGTCTATATTTTATACCTATATTTATTATATCTATTATGTCTATATTTTATACCTATATCTATTATGTCTATATTTTATACCTATATCTATTATGTCTATATATTATAACTATACCTATTATATCTATTATGTCTATTTTTATTACCTATATTTATTATATGTATTATGTCTATATTTTATACCTATATCTATTCTGTCTATATTTTGTACCTATATCTATTATATCTATTATGTCTATATTATATACCTGTATGTATTATGTCTATTATGCCTATATTTAATACCTATATCTATTATATCTATTATGTCTATATTTTATACCTATATCTATTATGTCTATATATTATAACTATACCTATTATATCTATTATGTCTATTTTTAATACCTATATCTATTATATCTATTATGTCTATATATTTCACCTATAACTATTTTGTCTATATTATTTACCGATATCTATTATATCTATTATGTCTATATTTTGTACCTGTATCTATTATGTCTATTATGTCTATATTGTATACCTACATCTATTATATCTATTATGTCTATATTTAATACCTATATCTATTATATCTCTTATATCTATATTTTATACCTATATCTCTTATATCTATTATGTTTATATTTTATACCCATATCTATTATGTCTATATTTTTTTTCTATATCTATTATATATAATGTCTATATTTTATACCTATATCTATTATAACTACATTTCATACCTATATTTCTAATATCTATATTTAATACCTATATCTATTATATCTATTAGATTTATATTTAGTAATAATATCTATTATATCTATATTTTATACCAATATCTACTATATCTATTGTATCTATATTTTATGACTATATCAATTATATCTATATTGTATACGTATATCTATTATATCTATAGTTTATAACTATATCTATTATATCTATATTTTATACATTTATCCATTATATCTATTATGTCTATATTTTATACCTGTATCTATTTTATCTATTTTTTATACATATATATCTATGATATCCATTATATCTATATTTTATGCCTATATCTATTATATCTATATGTTGTACCTGTATCTATCATATCTATTATGTCTTTATTTGATACCTATATCTACTATGTATATTATGTCTATATTTTATACCTATATCTATCATATCTATTATGTCTATATTTAATACCTATATCTATCATATCTATTATGTCTATAATTTATACATATATATATCATATCTATTATGTCTATATTTTATACCTATATCTATTATATCTATTATGTCTATATTTTATACCTATATGTATTGTTTCTATATTGTCTATATGTTATACCTATATCTTTTGTATGTATGTCTATATTTTATACCGATATCTATTATATCTATAATGTCTATACTTTTTACCTATATCTATTATATCTATTATGTTTATATTTTATAACTATATCTCTTATGTCTGTATTTTATGCCTATATCGATTATATCTATTATGTCTATATTTTATACCTATATCTATTATACCTCTTATTTCTATATTTTATACCTATATCTATTATATCCATTATTTCTATATTTTATACCTATATCTATTATAACTGTTATGTCTATATTTTATAGGTATATCTATTATGTCTATGTATTATACCTATATCTATGATGTCTGTATTTTATACCTGTATCTATTATGTCTTTATTTTATACCTATATATATTATATATATTATATCTATATTTTATAGCTATGTTTATTATTTCTATATTTTATACCTATATCTATAATGTCTATATTTTATACCTTTATCTATTATATTTATTTTGTGTATATTTTATACCTATGTCTATTATGGCTATATTTTATACCTATATCTATTATATCTATGATGTCTAGATTTTTTGTCTATTATATCTATTATCTCTATATATTATACCCATATCTACTATATCTAATATGTCTATATTTTATACCTATGTCTATTATATCTATTATTTCTTATATCTATTATATCTATTATGTCTATATTTTATATCTATATCTATTGTATCTATTATGTCTGTATTTTATACGAATATCTATTATATCTATATTTTACAACCATATCTATTATGTCTATTATTTCTATATTTTATACCTATATCCATTATATCTATTATGTCTATATTTTATACCTACATCTATTATATCTATTACATCTATATTTTATACCTATATCTATTATATCAATTATTTATACCTATGTGTACTATATCTATTATATCTATATTTTATAACTATGTCTATTATATCTATTATAAATATATTTTATAACTATATCTATTATATCTATATTATATACCTACATCTATTATATATATTATATCCATATTTTATACCTATGTCTATTATATCTATTATATCTATATTTGATAACAATATGTATTATATCTATATTTTATACCTATATCTATGGTATCTATTATATCTATATTTATACCTATATTTATTATATCCATTATATCTATATTTTATACCTCTATCTGCTATTTCTATATTTTATACCTATATCTATTATATGTATTATGTCTTTATTTTATAGCTATATCTATTATAACTATTATGTCTATATGTATACCTATATCTATTAAGTCAACACTTTATACCTATATTTATTATATCTATTATGTCTATATTTTATACCTATATCTGTCTATATTTCATACCTGTATCTATTATGTCAATATTTTAAAACCAATATCTATTATGTCTATATTTATTGTCTATATCTATTATATCTATTATGTCTATACTTTATAACCTATATCTATTATATCTATTATACGTATATTTTATACCTATATCTATTATATCTTTTATGTCTATATTTTATACCTATAACTATTTTGTCTATATTTTTTCCTATGTCTATTATATCTATTATGTCTATATTTTATACCTCTATCTATTATATCTATTATATCTATATTATTTACCTATACCTATTATAACTATATTTTATACCTATATTTCTTATATCTATATTTAATACCTATATCTATCATATCTATACCTATATCAATTATGTCTATATTTTTTACCTCTATCTATTCTCTCTATTATATCTATATTTTCTATCTATATCTATTATGTCTATATTTAATACCTATATCTATTATATCGATGATGTGTATATTTTATACCAATATGTATTATATATTTTATGTCTATATTTTATCCCCAAATCTATTATATCTATTATGTCTACATTTTGTAACTATATCTATTATACCTATTATGTGTATATTTATACCTATATCTATTATATTTATTATGTCTGTATTTTAAAACCTATATCTATTCTGTCTATATTTTATACCTATATCTATTATATCTATCATGTCTATATTTTATACCTATATCTATTAAGTCTATATTTTATACCTATATCTATTATACCTATTATGTCTATATTTTATACCTATATCTAATATATTTATTATATCTATTTTTATACCTATATCTATTATATCTTTATTTTATACCTATATCTATGTCTATTATGTCTATATTTTATACCTATATATATTCTGTCGATATTTTATACCTATATCTATTATATCTATTATGTCTGTATTTTATACTTATATCTATTATATCTATTATATCTATATTTTATACCTATATCTATTTTATCTATTACGTCTATATTTTTTTCCTATATCTATTATATCAATTATGTCTATATGTTATACCTATATCTATTGTATCTATTATATCTATATTTCATACCTATATTTCTTGCATTTATTATATCTATACATGATACCTATATCTCTTATGTCTATATTTTATACCTATATCTATTATATCTATTATGTCTCTATTTTATACCTGTATCTATTATATCTATTATGTCTATATTTTATACGTATATCTATTATGCCTATATTTCATACCTATATCTATTATATCTATTATGTCTATATTTTATACGTATATTTATTATATCTGTCTATATATATTGTATCTATTATGTCTATATTTTATACCTATGTCTATTATATCTATTATGTCTATATTTTATACCTATATCTATTATATCTATATTTTATACCTATATGTATTATGTGTATATTTTATACCTATGTCTATTATATCTATTATGTCTATATTTTATACCTATATCAATTATGTCTATATTTTATACCTGTATCGATTATATGTATTATGTGTATATTTTATACCTATACCTGTTATATCTATTATGTTCATCTTTTATAGCCATATCTATTATGTCTATATTTTAAACCTATATGTATTATATCTATTATGTCTTTTTTTATACCTATATCTATGATACCTATTATATCTATATTTTATACCTATATCTATTATATCTATTGTGTCTATACTTTATACCTATATCTATTATGTCCATTTTTTTAACTTTACTTATTATATCTATTATGTCTGTATTTTATGCCTTTATCTATTACATCTATTATGTCTATATTTTATGCCTATATCCATTATATCCACTGTATCTATATTTTATACCTATATATAGTATATCTATACTTTATACCTATATCCATTATATCTATTATATCTATATTTTATACTTATATCTATTTTAACCTTATTTCTACCTATATCCATTATATCTGTATTGTTTTCCTATTTGTATTAAATCTATTATATTTATATGTTATAATTATATCTATTATATCTATAATTCATACCAATATCTATTATATCTATTGACTATATTTATACCTGTATCTATTATATGTATTTTTCATACATATATCTATTATGTCTATTATATCTATATATTATTCCTATATCTATTATATCTATATTTTTTAACCTGTATCTCTTATATCTATTATGTCTATATTTTAAACCTCTGTCTATTATATCTATTATGTCTATATTTTATACCTATATCTATCATATCTATCATGTCTATATTTTATATCTATACCCATTATGTCTATATTTTACACCTATATCTACTATATCTATTATGTCTATATTTTATATCTATATCTGTTATATCTAGTACGTCTATATTTTATACCTATATTGATCATATGTATTATGTCTATATTTTATACCCATATATATCTTATCCATTGTGTCTGTGTTTTATACCAATATCTGTTATATCTCTAATGTCTATATTTTATACCTATATCTATCATAACTATATTTTATAACTATATATATCTATATTTTATACCTATATCTATTATACCTATTACGTCTGTATTTTATACCTATATGTATTATGTCTATTTTTTATACTTATATCTATCTATTATGTCTATATTCCATACCTATATGTTTTATATCTTTTATTACTATATTTTATACCTATATCTATGATATCTAGTATGTCTATATTTTATCCCTATATTTATTATATCTATTATGTGTATATATTATACCTATATCTATTATATCTATTATATCTATTATATCTATTATGTCTGTATGTTATAACTATATCTATATATATTTTATGCCTATATCTATTATAACTATATTTTATACCTCTATATATTATATCTATATTTTATACCTATATCTATTATATCCATTATATTTATATTTTATAATTCTATTATATCTATATTTTATATCTGTATCTATTATATCTATTATATCTATATTTTATACCGATATCTAATGTATCTCTATTTTAAACGTATGTCTATTATATCTACTATATCTCTATTTTATACCTATATCTATTTTATCTATATTTTATACCTCTATCTATTATATCTATTATGTCTATATTTTATACCTATATCTATCATATCTATTATGTCTGTATTTTATACCTGTATCTATTATTTCTATATTTTCTAACTATATTTATTATATCTATATTTTATACCTATATCTATTTTATCTATTATAACTATATTTTATAACTATGTATATTATATCTATTATATCTATATTTTATACCTATGTCTATTATATCTATATTTCACACCTATATCTATTATATCTATATGTCTATATTTTATACCTATATCTATTATGTCTATATTTTATACCTATATCTATTATATCAACTATGTGTATATTTTATAGGTATATGTATTATATCTATTATGTCTAGATTTTATACCTATATCTATTGTACCTATTATGTCTATATTTTATACCTATATCTATTATATGTATATTTTATACCTATATCTAATATATCTATTATAACTATATTTCGTACCTATATCTATTATATGTATATTTTATTCCGATATCTATTGTATCCATTATGTCTCTATTTTATACCTATATCGATTATATCTATTATGTCTATATTTTATACCTATATCGATTATATCTATTATTTCTATATTTTATACCTATATGAATTATATCTATTATGTCTACATTTTATCCCTACATCCATTATACCTATTATGTCTATATTTTATCCCTATACCTAGTATGTCTATATTTTATACCTATATCTATTATATCTATTATATCGATATTTTATACCTACTTCTATTAAAAATATATTTTATACCTATATCTATTATATCTATTATATCTATATTTTACACCTATATCTATTATATCTATTATGTCTATATATTGTAACTATTGCATCTATATTTTATACCTATATCTATTATATCTATATTTCATACCTATATCGATTATATCTATTACGACCATATTTTATACCTATATCTATTATGTCTATATTTTATACCTATATCTATTATATCAACTATGTGTATATTTTATAGGTATATGTATGATATCTATTATGTCTATATTTGATACCTATATCTATTATACGTATTATGTCTATATTTGATACCTATATCTATTATATTTATATTTCATACCTATATCTATTTTATCTGTTATATTTATACTTAATAACTATATCTACTATATCTATATTTTATACCTGTATCAATTTTAAATATTATATCTCTATTTTATACCTATATCTATTATATGTATATTTTATACCTATATCTAAAATATCTATTATATCTAATTTTCGTAACTATATATATTATATCTATATTTTATACCTATATCTATTATATCTATTCTATCTACATTTTATACCTTTATGTATTATATCTATTATGTCTATATTTTATACCTATATCAATTATATCTATTATTTCTATTTTTTACACCTATATCTATTATATCTATTATGTCTACATTTTATAGCTACATCTATTATATCTATTATGTATATATTATATACCTATATCTATTATGTCTGTGTTTAATACCTATATGTATTATATCTATTATGCCTTTATTTTATATCACTATTATAGGTGTTATATATATATTTTATACCTATATCTATTATGTCTATATTTTATAACTATACGTATTATATCTTTTATGTCTATATTTTTTAACTATATCTATTACATCTATTATGTCTATATTTTATACCTATATCTATCACATCTATATTTTATACCTATCTATTATATCTATTATGTCTATATTTTATGTGTATATCTATTATATAAATTATGTCTATACTTTATACCTATATCTCTAATATCTATAATGTCTATATTTTATACTTCTATCTATTACAACTCTTATATCTATATTTTATGCATATATCTATTATGTTTATATTTTATACCTATATCTATTATATCTATTATGTCTACATTTTTTAACTATATCTATTATATCTCTTATGTCTATATTTTATACCTATATCTATTACATCTATTTTGTCTATATCTATTATACGTATTATGTCTATATTTTATACCTATATCTATTATATCCATTGTCTATATATTATACCTATATCTATTATTTATTGGTTATACGTATTTCTATTATATCTATTATGTCTATATTTTATACCTATATCTATTGTATGTATTATGTCTATATTTCATACCTATATCTATTATGTCTATATTGTATACCTCTATTTTATCTATTATATCTTTATTGTGTACCTATATCTATTATGTATATATTTTATACCTTTATCTGTTATATCTATTATGTCTATATTTTATAACTATATGTATTATATCTATTATGTCTATATTTTATACCTATATCTATTATATCTATTTTGTCTATATCGATTATACCTATTATGTCTATATTTTATAACTGTATCTATTAAATCTATTGTCTATGTTTTATACGTCTATCTATTATATCTTATATGTCTATATTTTATAGCTTCATCTATTATATTTATTAGGTCTATATTTTATACCTCTATCTATTACATCTGTTATGTTTTTAATTTATACCTCTATCTACTATATCTATTATGTCTGTATTTCATTCCTCTATATATTATATCTATTATATATATTTTGTCTATATTTTATACCTCTATCTGTTATATCGATTATGTCTAAATTTTATACGTTATGTATTATATCTATTATGTCTATATTTTATACCTATATCTATTATATCTATCATGTCTATAATTTATACCACTATTATATCTATTATGTCTATATTTTATTTCTCTATCCATTATATCTATAATACCAATTATGTCTATATTTTATACCTCTATTCATTATATCTATTTTGTCTATATTATATCACTATATATTATTTCTATTATGTCTATATTTTAACCTATGTCAATTATGTCTATATTTTTATACCTATATCCATTATATCTATTATGTCTATATTTTATACCTATATCTATTATGTCTATATTTTATACCTATATCTATTATATCTACTATGTCTATATTTTATACCTCTATCTATTATGTCTATTATATCTATGTTTTATACCTATATCTATTATGTCTCTATTTAATGCTTATATCTATTATATCTACTATGTCTATATTTTATACCTATATATATTCTATGTATTATGTCTATATTTTATACCAATATCTATTAGATCTATTATGTCTGTATCTATTATATCTATTATGACTATCTGTTATACCTATATCTATTATATCTATTGTATATATTTTATAGCAATATCTATTATATCTATTTTGCCTATATTTGATGCCTCTATCTATTATATCTCTTATGTCTATATTTTATACCTCAATCTATTATATCTATTATGTCTATATTTTATACCTCTATCTATTTCATATATTATGTTTATATTTTATACCTCTATCTATTATATCTATTATGTCTATATTTTTTACGTCTATCTATTATATCTATTATATCTATATTTTATACCGATATCTAATGTATCTCTATTTTAAACGTATGTCTATTATATCTACTATATCTCTATTTTATACCTATATCTATTTTATCTATATTTTATACCTCTATCTATTATATCTATTATGTCTATATTTTATACCTATATCTATCATATCTATTATGTCTGTATTTTATACCTGTATCTATTATTTCTATATTTTCTAACTATATTTATTATATCTATATTTTATACCTATATCTATTTTATCTATTATAACTATATTTTATAACTATGTATATTATATCTATTATATCTATATTTTATACCTATGTCTATTATATCTATATTTCACACCTATATCTATTATATCTATAATGTCTATATTTTATACCTATATCTATTATGTCTATATTTTATACCTATATCTTTTATATCAACTATGTGTATATTTTATAGGTATATGTATTATATCTATTATGTCTAGATTTTATACCTATATCTATTATACCTATTATGTCTATATTTTATAACTATATCTATTATATGTATATTTTATACCTATATCTAATATATCTATTATAACTATATTTCGTACCTATATCTATTATATGTATATTTTATTCCGATATCTATTGTATCCATTATGTCTCTATTTTATACCTATATCGATTATATCTATTATGTCTATATTTTATACCTATATCGATTATATCTATTATGTCTATATTTTATACCTCTATCTATTGCATATATTATGTTTATATTTTATACCTCTATCTATTATATCTATTATGTCTATATTTTTTACCTCTATCTATTATATCTATTATATCTATATTTTATACCTATATCTATTATATCTATTATGTCTATATTGTATACCTATATCTATTATATCTGTTATGTCTATATTTTATACCTATATCTATTATATCTGTTGTGTTTATATTTTATACCTATTTCTATTATATCTATTATGTCTATATTTTATACCTATATCTATCATATGTTTTATGTCTATATTTATTCCTATATATCATATATATTATGTCTATATTTAATACGTATATCTATTATATCTATTTTGTCTATATTTTATACCTATATCTATTGTATCTATTATGTCTATGTTTTATACCTGTATCTTTTGTATGTATTATGTCTATATTTCATACCGATATCTATTATATCTATTACGGCTAGAGTTTATACATATATCTATTATGTCTATATTTTATACCTGTATCGATTATATTTATTATGTCTATATTTTATACCTATATCTATTATATCTCTTATGTCTATATTTTTTACCTATATCTATTATATCCATTATGTTTATATTTTATGCCTATATCTCTTATGTCTATATTTATAAATATATCGATTATATCTATTATGTCTATATTTTATACCTATATCTATTATACAACTTATGTCTATATTTTATACCTATATCTATTATATCTAGTATGTCTATATTTTATACCTATATCTATTATGTCTATATTTATGCCAGAATCTATTATATCTATTATATCTATATTTATATCTTTATCTATTATATCTATTGTGTCTATATTTTATTCCTATATCTATTATATCTATTAAGTCTATATTTTATACCTATAACTATTATATCCACTATATCTATATTTTATACCTATATCTATTATATCTGTTTTGTGTATATTTTACACGTGTATCTATTATATCTTTATGTCTATATTTTATACCTGTATCTATTATATCTATTATGTCTGCATATTAAACCTATATCTATTATGTCCATATTTTTACGTGTACTTATGATAACTATTATGTCTATATTTTATAACTATATATTATGGTCTATATTTTACACCTATATCTATATCTATTATGTCTATATTTGAAAGGTATATATTATGTCTATATTTTATATCTATATCCATTATATATATTATGTCTATATTTTATATCTGTATCTATTAGGTCTATATTTTACACCTATATCTATTATATCTGTTTTGTGTATATTTTACACGTGTATCTATAATATCTTTATGTCTATATTTTATACCTATATCTATTATATCTATTATGTCTAAATATTATACCCATATCTACTATGTCTATTTTTTATAACAATATCTATTATATCTATTATGTCTATATTTCATATCTTATCTGTTATATCTATTATGTCTATATTTTATACCTCGAATACATCTTTTATGTCTATATTTTGTATCTATATCTGTTATAACTAATATGTGTATATTTTATACCTATATCTATTATATCTATTATGTGTATTTTTTATACCTATATCTATTATATCTATTATGTCTGTATTTTATACGTACATCTCTTCTGTCTGTATTTTATACCTATATCTATTATAACAATTATGTCTGTATTTTATTCCTATATCTATTATATCTATTATGTCTAAATATTATACCTATATCTATTATGTCTATATTTATTACCTATATCTATTATGTCTATATTTCATACGTATATCTATGATGTCTGTGTTTTATACCTAAATCTATTATGTCTATATTTAATACCTATATCTATTATATCTATTATGGCTATATATTGTACCTATGTCTATTATGTCTATTTTTTACCTATATCTATTATATCTATAATGTCTATATTTTATACCTTTATCTATCATGTCTATTATGTCTATATTGTAAACATGTGTCTATTATATCTATTATATCTATATTTGATATCTATATCTATTATATCTATTGTCGATATTTTATTACCTGTATCTATTATATGTATTTTTTAATACTGACATCTATTTTATCTATAATATCTATATTTTATACTTATTATATCTATGATGTCTATATTTTTATGCCTATATGTATTATGTCTATATTTTATACCTATATCTATTATATCCACTATATCTATATTTTATACCTATATCTATTATATGTATATTTGATACCCATGTCCACTATATCTATTATATCTATATTTTACACCTATATCTATTATATCTATTATGTCTATCTATTATATCTATTATATCTATATTTTATACCTATACCTATTATATCTATATTTTATACCTGTATCTATTATATCTATTAGGTCTATATTTTATACCTATATCAATTATACCTATTATGTCTATATTTTATACCTATATCTATTATATCTATTATGTCTATATTTCATACGTACATCTATTGTAACTATTATGTCTATATTTTATACCTATATGTATTACGTCTATATTTTATACCTATATTTATTATATCTATTATGTCTATATTTTATACCTGTATCTATTATGTCTATATTTTATTTATTTTATTTTTCTTTTTGAATTCTGATTTTTATTTATTTATTTTTTATTTATTTATATTTATTTTTTATTTACTTCAAGTTCTAGGGTACATGTGCATAACGTGCATGTTTGTTACTTATGTATACTTATGCCATGTTGGTGTGCTGTACCCATCAACTCGTCAGCACCCATCAATTCATCATTTATATCGTGTATAACTCCCCAATGCAATCCCTCCCTCCTCCACCCTCCACCCTCCCCATGATAGGCCCCAGTGCGTGATGTTCCCCCATCCGAGTCTATGTCTATATTTTATACCTATATCTATTATGTCTATATTGAATACCTCTATCTATTATGTCTTTTATGTCTATATTTTATAAGTATATCTCTTATATCTATTATGTATATATTTTATACCTATATCTATTATGTCTATATTTTATACCTCTATATATTCAATTGTATCTATATTTTATACTTATATCTATTATGTCTATATTTTATACCTATATCTATTCTATCGATGATGTGTATATTTTATACCTATATGTATTATATCTATTATGTCTAAATTTTATGCCTATATCTATTATATCTATTATGTCTATATTTTATGCCTATATCCACTATATCTATTATGTCTATACTTTATACCTATATCTATTATGTCTATTATGTCTTTATTTTATACCTATATCTATCTATATCCATTATGTGTATATTTTAAACCTCTATTATATCTATTATATCTATATTTTATACCTATAACTATTATGTCTATATTTTATACCTACATCTATTATATCTACGATGACTATATTTTATGCGTATATCTATTAAATTTATTATGTATATATTTTATACCTATATATATTATATCCATTATGTCTATAATTTATTCCTATATCTATTATATCTATTATGTCTATATTTTATACCTATATCTCTTATGTCTATAATGCATACCTATATCTATTATAACTATTATGTCTATGTTTTAGAACTATATCTGTTATATCTATTCTGTCTATATTTTATACCTATATCTATTATGTCTATATTCCATACCTATATCTATTATATTTATTATGTATATATTTAATCCCGCTATCTGTTATATCTATTACGTCTATATTTTACACCTGTATCTATTATATCCATCAGGTCTATATTTTACAACTTTATCTATTATATCTATTATGTCTATATTTTATACCTCTATCTATTATATCTATTATGTCTATATTTTGCACCTCTATCTATTATATCCATTATGTCTGTATTTTATACCTCTATTATGTCTATTATGTCTATATTTATAAGTATATTCATTATATCTATTATGATTATATTTTATACATATATCTATTGTGTCTAACTTTTACCTATATCTATCATATATATATGTGAATATTTCATACCTATATCTATTATATCTATTATATCTATATATTTTACCCATATCTATTACATCTATTATGTCTATATTTTATACCTATATCTATTTTATCTATTATGTATTTATTTTATACCTACATCTATTATATCTATTACGTCTATATTTTTTACCTATATCTATTATGTCTCTATTTTATAGCTATCTCTATTATATCTATAGTTTATACCTATATCTATTATATCTATTATGTTCTACATGTTATACCTATATCTATATATTTATTATGTCTATATTTTTAACCTATATCTATTATATCTAATATGTCTATAATTTATACCAATATCTATTGTATCTATTATGTCTATATTTTATACCTATATCCATTATAACTATTATGTCTATATTTTATAACTATATCTCTTATATCTATTAAGTCTCTATTTTATACCTATATCTATTACGTCTATATTTTATAACGATATCTATTATATCTATTATGTCGCTATTTTATACCCTATATCTATTATTGTCTTTTTTTGTACCTATATCTATTATTTTTATATTTTATACCTCTATCTATGATATCTATTATGTCTACATTTTATACCTATACTCTATGATATCTATTATGTCTATATTTTATACCTATATCTATTATATCTATTATGTCTAAATATTGTACCTGTATCTATTATGTCTATATTTTATACCCATATCTATTATAACTATTATGTCTAAATTTTATAACTATATCTGTTATAGTATAAGGTCTATATTTTATACCTATATCTATTATGTCTATTTTGTCTATATTTTATACCTATATCTATTATATCTATTATGTCTATATTTCATACCGATTTCTATTGTATCTATTATGTCTATATTTTATACCTATATCTTTCATATCTATTAAGTCTATATTTTATACCTATATATATCATATCTATTTTGTCTATTATTTTATAGCTATATCTATTATATCTATTATGTCTGTATTTCATAACTATATCTATTATATCTATTATGTCTGTATTTTATACCTATATCTATTATATATATTATGTCTATATTTTAAGCCTGTATCTACAATATCTATTATATCTATATTTTATACTTATATCTATTATAACCATATTTTATACCTATATCCATCATATCTGTATTATTTACCTATATCTATTATATCTATTATATTATATTTGATAATTATATGTATTATATCTATACTTTTTACCTATATCTATTATATCTATTGTCTGTATTTTATACCTGATCTATTATATCTATTTTTTATACCTATATCTATTATATCTATTATATCTATATTTTTACCTATATCTATAATATCTATTTCGTCTAAATTTTATAACTATATCTATTATATCTATTATGTCTCTATTATACTAATCTATTATGTCTATATTTTATACTATATCTATTATCTAATATGTGTATATTTTATATCTATATCTATTAATCTATTAGTCTATATTTTATACCTGTATCCATTATGTCTATTATATCTATATTTTTTTCCTAATATACGATTCTATTATGTCTATATTTATACCTGTATCCATTATGTCTATTATATGTATTTTTTTCCTATATATCATATCTATTATGTCTATATTTTATACCTATATTTATTATGTCTATATTTTGTAACTATATGTATTATATCTGTTATGTCTATCTTATACCTATCTATTATCTATTATATCTATATTTTACACTATTTTTAATACCTATATCTATTATATCTATTATGTCTATATTGATACCTATATTTTTATATCTCTTTTGTCTATATTTTATACCTATTTCAATTATGTCTGTATTTTATTCTATATCTATTATATCTATTATGTCT
>NW_022141888.1:0-58474 GCF_007565055.1 Rhinopithecus roxellana | reverse complement strand
ACCAATATCTGTTATTTCTTTATTTCATATCTAATCTATTATATCTATTATGTCTACATTTTATACCTATATGTATTATATCTATTATGTCTATATTTTATACCGATATCTATTATGCCTATATTTTATACCTATACATGTTATATCTTTTATGTCTATATTTTATACCTATATCTATTATATCTATTTTGTCTATTTTTTATACCTATGTCTATTATATCTGTTACTTCTATATTTTATGCCTATATGTATTATATCTATTATGTCTTTTTTTACCTATATCTATTATATCTATTATGTCTATATTTTATACCTCTATCTATTATATCTATTATGTGTACATTTTATACCTATATCTATTATATCTATTATGTCTATATTTTATACCTCTATCTATTATATCTATTATGTCTATATTTTATACCTCTATCTATTATATCTATTATGTCTATATTTTATAACTATCTCTTATACCTATTAGGTCTATATTTTATACCTATATCTATTATATCTATTATGTCTATATTTTATAGCTCTATCTATTATATCTATTATGTCTATATTTTATACCTCTATCTATTATATCTATTATGTTTATATTTTATAACTATAACTTTTATACCTATTGGGTCTATATTTTATACCTATATCTATATCTATTATGTCTATATTTTATACGTATATCTCTTTTATCTATTATGTCTATATTTTATACCTATATCTATTATATCTATTATGTGTATATTTTATACCTGTATCTATTATAACTATTATATCTATATTTTATATCTATATCTATTATATCTATATTTTATACTTAAGCCTATAATATCTATTATGTCTATATTTTATACCTATGTCTATTATTTCTATTAGGTCTATATTTTAAACCTATACTTATTATATCTCTTATGTCTACGTTTTATACATCTCTCTATTATATCCATTATGTCTATAATTTATACCTATATCTATTACGTCTACATTTTATACCAATATCCATTATATCTATTATGTCTATATTTTATATCGTTATCTATTATATCTATTATGTCTGTGTTTTATACCTATATCTATTATATTTGTTATGTCTATATTTCATACCTATATTTATTTTATATACTATCTATATTTTATACCTATATCTATTATTCTATCTTGAAACTTATCCATTACATCTATTATATCTATAGTTTATACCTATATCTATTATATCTATTATGTCTATATTTTATAACTATATCTATTATCTATTATATCTATATTTTATAGCTATATCTATTATATCTATATTTCATACCTTTATCTATTATCCATTATGTCTGTATTTTACTCCTATATCTATTATGTCTATATTTTACCTCTATGTATTCTATCTATTATGTCTATATTTGATACGTACATCTATTATATCTATTCTGTCTATATTTTATACCTATATATATTATAACTATTATGTCTATATTTATACCTTTATCTATTATATCTATTATGTCTATATTTTTACCGATATTTATTATGTCTATGTTTTATACCTATGTTTATTATATGTATTATGTCTATATTTTATACCTATACGTATTATATCTATTATGTCTATATTTTATACCTATATCTATATCTATTATGTCTGTATTTTATACCTATATCTATTATGTCTATGTTTTAAACCTATATCTATTATATCTTTTATGTCTATATTTTATACCTATATCTATTATGATTATTTTGTCTATATTTTACCTCTAGCAATAGTATCTATTATGTCTATAATTTATACATCTATCTATTATGTCTATTATGTCGTCCTTTGTACCTCTATGCATTATATATATTATGTCTATATTTTATACCTATATCTGTTATATCTATTATGTCTATATTTTATACATATCTATTATACCGATTATGTCTATATTTTATACCTATATGTATTATATCTATTATGTCTGTTTTTTACCTTTATCTATTATATCTATTATGTCTATATTTATACCTCTATCTCTTCTCTCTATTGTGTCGATATTTTATACCTCTATCTATTTATCTATTATGTCTATATTTTACCTATATCTATTATATGGATTATGTCTATATTTCATACCTATATGTATTATATGTATTATATCTATATTTTATACCTATATCTATAATGTCCGTATTTTATACCTATAGCTATTATACTATATTTTGTACCTATATCGATTATATCTATTTTATTTATATTTTATGCTTATATCAATTATATCTATTATGTCTATATTTGATACCTATATCTATTATATCTATTATGTCTATGTTTTATACCTATATCTATTTTTCTATTATGTCTATATTTTATACCTATATCTATTGTATCTATTATGTCTAAATATTGTACCTATATCTATTACATCTATATTTTATACCTATATCTATTATATCTATTATGTCTATATTTTATAAGTATATCTATTATATCTATTAGGTCTAAATATTATACCTATATCTATTATGTCTATATTTTATACCTATATCTATTATATCTATATTTTATACCTTTATCTATTATATCTATTATGTGTATATTTTATACCTATATCTATTCTGTCTATATTTTATACCTATATCTATTATATCTATTATGTCTGTATTTTTACCTATATCTATTATATCTATTATTTCTATATTTTATACCATATCTATTATATCAATTATGTCTATATTTTATACCTATCTCTATTATATCTTTTATATCTATATTTTATACCTATATCTATTATATCTATTATGTCTATATTTTATACCTATAACTATTTTGTCTATATTTTCTACCTATATCTATTATATCTATTATGTTTATATTTTGTACCTATATCTATTATGTCTATAATGTATACCTTAATCTATTACATCTATTATGTCTACATTTTATAACTATATCTATTATCTATTATGTCTATATTTATACCTCTATCTATTTATCTATTAGTCTATATTTAGACCTCTATTTATCTATTATGTCTATATTTTATAACTATATCTCTTATACCTATTAGGTCTATATTTTATACCTATATCTATTATATCTATTATGTCTATATTTTATGCTCTATCTATTATATCTATTATGTCTATATTTTATACCTCTATCTATTATTCTATTATGTTTATATTTTATAACTATAACTTTATACCTATTGGGTCTATATTTTATACCTATATCTATCTATTATGTCTATATTTTATATTTATATATCTTTTTATCTATTATGTCTATATTTTATACCTATATCTATTATATCTTTATGTGTATATTTTATACCTGTATCTATTATAACATTATATCTATATTTTATATCTATATCTATTATATCTATATTTTATACTTAAGCCTATAATATCTATTATGTCTATATTTATACCTATGTCTATTATTTCTATTAGGTCTATATTTTAAACCTATACTTATTATATCTCTTATGTCTACGTTTATACATCTCTCTATTATATCCATTAGTCTATAATTTACCTATCTATACGTCTACATTTTATACCAATATCCATTATATCTATTATGTCTATTTTATATCGTTATCTATTATATCTATTATGTCTGTGTTTTATACCTATATCTATTATATTTGTTATGTCTATATTCATACCTATATTTATTTTATATACTATATCTATATTTTATACCTATTCTATTATATCTATCTTGGAAACTTATATCCATTACATCTATTATATCTATAGTTTATACCTATATCTATTATATCTATTATGTCTATATTTTTAACTATATCTATTATATTATTATATCTATATTTTATAGCTATATATATATCTATATTTCATACCTTATCTATTATATCCATTATGTCTGTATTTTACTCCTATATCTATTATGTCTATATTTTACCTCTATGTATTCTATCTATTATGTCTATATTTGATACGTACATCTATTATATCTATTCTGTCTATATTTTATACCTATATATATTATAACTATTATGTCTATATTTTATACTTTATCTATTATATCTATTATGTCTATATTTTATACCGATATTTATTATGTCTATGTTTTATACCTATGTTTATTATATGTATTATGTCTATATTTTATACCTATACGTATTATATCTATTATGTCTATATTTTATACCTATATCTATATCTATTATGTCTGTATTTTATACCTATATCTATTATGTCTATGTTTTAAACCTATATCTATTATATCTTTTATGTCTATATTTTATACCTATATCTATTATGATTATTTTGTCTATATTTACCTCTAGCAATAGTATCTATTATGTCTATATTTATACATCTATCTATTATGTCTATTATGTCGTCCTTTGTACCTCTATGCATTATATATATTATGTCTATATTTTATACCTATATCTGTATATCTATTATGTCTATATTTTATACATATCTATTATACCGATTATGTCTATATTTTATACCTATATGTATTATATCTATTATGTCTGTTTTTACCTTTATCTATTATATCTATTATGTCTATATTTTTTACCTCTATCTCTTTCTATCTATGGTGTCGATATTTATACCTCTATCTATTATATCTATTATGTCTATATTTTATACCTATATCTATTATATGGATTATGTCTATATTTCATACCTATATGTATTATATGTATTATATCTATATTTTATACCTATATCTATAATGTCCGTATTTTATACCTATAGCTATTATACCTATATTTTGTACCTATATCGATATATCTATTTTATTTATATTTTATGCTTATATCAATTATATCTATTATGTCTATATTTGATACCTATATCTATTATATCTATTATGTCTATGTTTTATACCTATATCTATTATTTCTATTATGTCTATATTTTATACCTATATCTATTGTATCTATTATGTCTAATATTGTACCTATATCTATTACATCTATATTTTATACCTATATCTATGATATCTATTTGTCTATATTTTATAATTATATCTATTATATCTATTAGGTCTAAATATTATACCTATATCTATTATGTCTATATTTTATACCTATATCTATTATATCTATATTTTATACCTTTATCTATTAATATCTATTATGTGTATATTTTATACCTATATCTATTCTGTCTATATTTTATACCTATATCTATTATATCTATTATGTCTGTATTTTTTACCTATATCTATTATATCTATTATTCTATATTTTATACCTATATCTATTATATCAATTATGTCTATATTTTATACCTATCTCTATTATATCTTTTATATCTATATTTATACCTATATCTATTATATCTATTATGTCTATATTTTATACCTATAACTATTTTGTCTATATTTTCTACCTATATCTATTATATCTATTATGTTTATATTTTGTACCTATATCTATTATGTCTATAATGTATACCTTAATCTATTACATCTATTATGTCTACATTTTATAACTATATCTATTATATCTATTATGTCTATATTTTATACCTCTATCTATTATATCTATTTTGTCTATATCTATTATACCTATTATGTCTATATTTTAAAACTGTATCTATTATATCTATTGTCTTTTTTTATACGACTATTATATCTTTTATGTCTATATTTTATAGCTTTATCTATTATATCTATTAGGTCTATATTTTATACCTCTATCTATTACATCTATTATGTTTATATTTTATACCTCTATCTACTATATCTATTATGTCTATATTTCATTCCTCTATTATATCCATTATATCTATTTTGTCTATATTTTATACCTCTATCTGTTATATCGATTATGTCTAAATTTTATACGTTACCTAGTATATCTTTCTTGTCTATATTTTATACCTATATCTATTATATCTATCATGTCTATAATTTATACCTCTATTATATCTATTATGTCTATAGTTTATACCTCTCTCTATTATATCTATTATATCAATTATGTCTATTTTTATACCTCTATTCATTATATCTATTTTGTCTATATTTAATCACTATACATTATTTCTCTTATGTCTATATGTTACCCTATGTCTATCATGTCTATATTTATACCTATATCCATTATATATATTATGTCTATATTTTATACCTTTATCTATTATGTCTATATTTTATACCTATATCTATTATATCTTTTATGTCTATATTTTATACCAATATCTATTAGATCTATTATGTCTGTATATATTGTGTCTATTATTACTATCTGTTATACCTGTATCTATTATATCTATTGTATATATTTTAGAGCAATATCTATTATATCTATTTTGTCTATATTTTATACCTCTATCTATTATATCTCTTATGTCTATATTTTATACCTCAATCTATTATATATATTATGTCCATTATTTATACCTCTATCTATTACATATATTATGTTTATGTTTTATACCTCTATCTATTATATCTATTATGTCTACATTTTTTACCTCTGTCTATTATATCTATATTTTTTAACTATATCTATTATATGTATTATGTCTATATTTTATACCTATAACTATTATATCTGTGTACATCTATTCTATCTATTATGTCTATATTTTATACGTATATCCATATCTATTATGTATATATTTTATACCTATATCTATTATATCTCTTATATCTATATTTTATACCGATATCTATTATATCTATTATGTTTATATTGTTTACCTATATCTATTATATCTGTTATGTCTATATTTTATACCCATATCTATTATATCTATTATGTCTATATTTTATACCTATTTCTATTATATCTGTTATGTCTATATTTTATACCTATATCTATCATATCTATTATGTCTATATTTTATACCTATATATATCATATATATTATGTCTATATTTTATACGTATATCTATTATATCTATTATGTCTATATTTTATAGCTATATGTATTGTATCTATTATGTCTATGTTTTATACCTGTATCTTTTGTATGTATTATGTCTATATTTCATACCGATATCTATTATATCTATTACGTCTATACTTTATACGTATATCTATTATGTCTATATTTTATACCTGTATCGATTATATTTATTATGTCTATATTTTATACCTTTATCTATTATATCTCTTATGTCTATATTTTTCACCTATATCTATTATATCCATTATGTTTATATTTTATGCCTATATCTCTTATGTCTATATTTTATAAATATATCGATTATATCTATTATGTTTTTATTTTATACCTATATCTATTATACCACTTATGTCCATATTTTATACCTATATCTCTTATATCTAGTATGTCTATATTTTATACCTATATCTATTATGTCTATATTTTATGCCAATATCTATTTTATCTATTATATCTATATTTTATATCTTTATATATTCTATCTATTATGTCTATATTTTATTCCTATATCTATTATATCTATTAAGTCTATATTTTATACCTATAACTATTATATCCACTATATCTATATTTTATACCTATATCTATTATATCTGCATTTGAAACCTATATCCATTATATCTATATCTATATTTTATACCTATATCTATTATATCTGTAGTTTATACCTATATCTATTATATCTATTATGTCTATATTTTATCCCTCTATGTATTATATTTTTTATGTCTATATATATATTTTTTATACTTTATGTTCTAGGGTACATGTGCATAACGTGCAGGTTTGTTACATATGTATGCTTATGCCATGTTGGTGTGCTGCACCCATCAACTCGTCAGCACCCATCAATTCATCATTTATATCATGTATAACTCCCCAATGCCATCCCTCCCTCCTCCGCCCTCCCCCCTCCACATAATAGGCCGCAGTGTGTGATGTTCCCCTTCCCGAGTCCAATTTTATATCTCTATCAAATTTATCTATTAGGTCTATATTTTATACCTCTATTATATCTATTACGCCTTTATTTTTTACCTATATCTATTATATCTATTATGTCTATATTTTATATCTATATCCAATATGTCTATTATGTTTATATTTTATACCTATATATATTATATCTATTATGTCTATATTGTATACCTATATATTAAGAATATATTTTATACCTATATTGATTATATCTATTATGTCTTATTGTATACCTGTATCTATTATGTCTATATTTTATATCTATATCTGTTATGTCTATATTTTATACCTGTATCTATTATGTCTATATTTAATACCTATATCCATTATATCTATTATGTCTATATTTCATACATATATCTATTATGTCTATATTGTATACCTATATCTATTATATCTATCAGATTTATATTTTATCATTGTATCAATTATATCTATATTTTACATGTATATCTATTATATCTATTATATGTATATTTTATACCTATATCTATTATATCTATTATGTCTGTATTTTATATCTATATCTATTATATCTATTATGTCTATATTTTATCCCTCTATCTATTATATCTATTATGTCTGTATTTTATAACTCTATAAATTATATCTATTATGTCTATATTTTATACCTATATCTATTATATCTATTATATCTATATTTTATACCTATATCTATTATAACAATATTTTATATCTATATACATTATATCTCTGTTTTTTACCTATATAAATTATATCTATTATATTTATATTTTTTATAATTATATCTATTATATCTACATTTTATATCTGTATCTATTATATCTATTGTGTCTATATTTTACACCTATATCTATTATATATATTATGTCTATATTATACCTATATCTATTATGTGTATATTTTGTACATATATCTATTATATATTATGTCTATATTTTATACCTATATCTATTATAACTTTTATGTCTAAATATTACAACTACATCTATTATGTCTACATTTTTTACCTATATCTATTATGTGTATACTTTATACCTATATATATTATATTTATTATGTCTATATTTTATACCTATATCTATTATATCTATTATGTCTCTCTCTTATAAATATATCTATTATATCTATTATGTCTATATTTGACACCTATTTCTATTATATCTATTATGTCTATATTTTTATACCTATATCTATTATATCTAGTTATATCTATGTTTTATACCTTTATATATTTTAACTGTATTTTATACCGTTATCTATTATATCCATATTTTATACCTTTATCAATTATATCTATTATATTTATATTTTATAATTATATCTATTATATCTATATTTTATACCTATATCTATTATATCTATATTTTATACGTATATCTATTATATCTATTATATCGATAATTTATACCTATATCTATTATATCAATTTTTTATACCCCTATATATTATATCTTTTATGTTTATATTTTATACCGATATCTATTATATCTATTCTGTCTATATTTTATACCTATGCCTGTTACATTTATTTTGTCTATATTTTATACCTATATCTATAATATATATTTTGACTGTATTTCATACCTATATCTATTATATCTATTATGTCTGTATTTTATACCTATATCTATTATGTCTATTATGTCTATATTTTATACCCATATCTATTATATCTATTACATCTGTATTTCATATCTATCTCTATTATATCTATTATGTCTGTATTTTATACCTATATCTATTATGCCTATATTTTATACCTATATCTATTATATCTCTTATGTCTATATTTATACCTATATCAATTATACCTATGATGTCTAAATATTATACCTACCTCTATTATGTCTTCATTTTTTACCTATAGCTATTATGTCTATACTTTATACCTATATATATTATATCTATTATGTCTATATTTTATACCTATATCTATTATACTATTATGTCTATCTGTTATAAATATATCTATTATATCTATTATGTCTATATTTGACACCTATTTCTTTTATATCTATTATGTCTATATTTTACACCTATATCTATTTTATCTATTATATCTATGTTTTATACCTTTATATATTATAACTATATTTTATACCGTTATCTATTATATCTATATTTTATACCTTTATCTATTATATCTTTTATATTTATATGTTATAATTATATCTACTAAGTCTATATTTTATACCTATATCTATTATATCTATTGTGTCTGTTCTTTATACCTATATCTATTATGTCTATATTTTATATCTTTATATATTATATTTCTTATGTCTATATTTTATACCGATATCTATTATATCTATTATCTCTAGATTTTATGCTTATATCTATTATATCCACTATATCTATATTTTATACCTATATCTATTATATCTATATTTAATACCTATATCCATTGTATCTCTTTTGTCAATATTTTATATATATGTCTATCATACCTATTATGTCTATGTTTTATTCCTATATCTATTATATCTATTATATCTATATTTTATACCTATATCTATTATAACCATATTTTATACCTATATCCATTATATGTATATTTTTTACCTATATCTATTATGCCTATTATATTTATATTTTATACCTACATCTATTATATCTATATTTTGTACCTGTATCTATTATATCTATTATGTCTATATATTATACCTATATCTATTATATCTATTATGTCTATATTTTATACATCTATCTATCATATCTATTATGTCTGTATTTTATACCTGTATCTATTATATCTATATTTTCTAATTATATCAATTATATCTATATTTTATACCTTTATCTATTATATCTATTATGTCTATATTTTGTACCTATATCTATTATATCTATTGTGTCTATTTTTTATACCTATATCTATCAAATTTATTATGTCTCCTATTTTATACCTATATTTGTTATATCTAGTGTGTCTATATTTTATGCCTATATCTATTATATTTATTATGTCTATATTTTATACCTATATCTATTGTATGTATTGTGTCTATATTTTATACCTATATCTATTATATCTATTATGTCTAATCTTTATAACTATATCTGTTATGTCTATGTCTTATACCTGTAGCGATTATATGTATTATGTTTATATTTTATACATATATCTATTATATCTATCTTTTATACCTATATCCATTATATCTATTGTATCTTTATTTTATGACTATATCAATTATATCTATATTTTATACGTATATCTATTATATCTATTATATCTATATTTTATATCTATATCTATTATATCTATATTTTATACCTTTATCTATTATATCTATTATGTCTACATTTTGAACCTATATCTATTATATCTATTATGTCTATATTTTATACCTACAATTATTATATGTAAGATGTCTATATTTTATACCTATATCTATTATGTCTATAATTTATACCTATATCTATTATATCTATTATGTCTATATTTCATACCTACATCTATTATATCTATTATGTCTATATTTTATACCTATTTCTATTATGTCTATGTTTTATACCTGTATCTATTATATCTAATTTGTCTATATTTTATACCTATATCTATTATATCTATTATGTCTATATTTTATACCTATATCTATTATATCTATTATATCAATATTTTATACATATATTATATCTATTATGTCTATATTTTATACCTATAACTATTTTGTCTATATTTATTACCTATATCTATTATATCTATTATGTCTATATTTTAAACCTATATATATTATATCTATTATGTCTGTATTTTATACCTGTATCTATTATATCTATTATGTCTATATTTTATCCCTCTATCGATAATATCTATTATGTCTATATTTTATACCTACATGTATTATATCTATTATGTCTTTATTTTATAGCTATATCTATTATACCTATTATGTCTATACTTTATAACTGTATCTATTACATCTATTATGTCAATATTTTATACCTCTATCTGTTCCATCTATTATGTCTACATTTTATACCTATATGTATTTTATCTATTATGTCTTTATTTTATACCTATATCTATTATATCTATTATGTCTATACTTTATAACTGTATCTATTATATCGATTGTGTCTATATTTTATACCTATATCTATTATGTCTATATTTTATAGCTATATCTATTATATCTATTATGTCTATATTTTATACGTATATCTATTATGTCTATATTTTATACCAATATCTATTATATCTATTATGTCTATATTTTATACCGATATCCATTATATCTATTATGTCTGAATTGTATACCTATATCTATTTTATCTTTTATGACTATATTTGATACCTATATCTATTATATCTATTATGTGTATATTTTATACCAATATCTATTACATCTATTATGTCTATATTTTATAACTGTATCTATTATATCAATGATGTCTATATTTTATACCTATATCTATAATGTCTTTATTTTTACCTGGATCTATTATATCTATTATGTCTCTATTTTATAGCAATATCTATTACGTCTATATTTTATACCTATATCTATTATGTCTATTATATTTACATTTTATAATTATATCTATTATATCTATATTTTATACCGATATCTATTATATCTATTAAATCTATAGTTGATAACTACATCTATTATATCTCTATTTTATACATATATCTATCATGTCTATTATATCGATATTTTATACCCATATCTATTATATCTATATTTTATACCCCTATCTATTATATCTTTTATGTATATATTTTATACCGATATCTTTCTATTATGTCTATATTTTATACCTATGGCTATTACATCTATTTTGTCTATATTTTATACCTATATCTATTATATCTATTATGTCTATATTTTATACTTATATCTATTATGTCTATATTTTATACCTATATCTATTATATCTATTATGTCTATATTTTATATCTTTATCTATTACATCTATTATATCCATATTATATACCTATATCTATCATAACTATATTTTATACCTATATATATTATATCTATATTTTATACCTATATCTATTATATCTATTATGTCTAAATGTTATACCTATATGTATTTTTTATATATTTTATACTTATATCTATTATAATTATTTTGTCGATATTTTATAACTATATATTATGTCTATATTTTGCAGCTATATCTATTATATCTATTATGTCTATATATTATAACTATATATTATGTTTATATTTTATATCTGTGTCCATTATATATATTATGTCTATATTTTATATCTATATCTATTATGTCTATATTTTACACCTATATCTATTGTATCTATTCTGTGTATATTTTATACGTATATCTATTATATCTTTATGTCTATATTTTATACCTATATGAATTATATCTATATTTTATAACTATATGTATTATATCTATATTTTATTCCTATATATATAATATCTATTATGTCTATATTTTATACCTGTATATATTATATCTATTATGTCTATATTACATACCCATATCTATTATACCTATTATGTCTATATTTTATATCTATAAATATTTTATCTATATTTTATACCTATATCGATTGTATGTGTTATTTTTTTAATTTTTAAATATATCTATTATATCTATATTTTATACCTATATCTATGATAACTATTACATCTATATTTGATACCTATCTTTATGATATCTATATTTTATACCTATATCTATCATATCTATTATATCTATATTTTATACCTATATCTATATCTATTATGCCTATATTTTATACGTATATCTATTGTATCTATTATGTCTATATCTTCTACCTATATCGATTGTATCTATTATGTCTATATTTCTTACCTATATCTATTATATCTTTTATGTCTATATTTTTTAAACATATCTATTATATCTATTATGTCTATATTTTATATCTATATGTATATCTATTATGTCTATATGTTATACGTATATCTATTATACCTTTTATGTCTAGATTTGATACCTATATCTCTTATATCTATTATGTCTACATGTTATACCTATATCTATTATATCTATTAAGTCTATATTTTATACTTATATATATTATATCTCTTATGTCTATATTTTATACCTATATCTATTATAACTATTATGTCTATATTTTATAACTATATATCTTATACCTATTATGTCTATATTTTATACCTATATCTATTATGTCTATATTTTATACCTCTATCTATTCTATTATGTGTATTTATTATACCTATATCTATTATGTGTATATTTTATACCTCTATCTATTCTATCAATTATGTCTATATTATATACCTATATCTATTATGTCTATATTTCATACCTATATCTATTATATCTATGATGTCTATATTTTATACCTCTATGTATTACATCTTTTATGTCTATATATTATACCTATGTCTATTATATCTATTATGTCTCAATTTCATACCTCTCTTATATCTATTATGTTCATATTTTATATCTATATCTATTATACCTACTATGTTTATGTTTCATATGTCTATCTATTATATCTATTATGTCTATATTTTATACCTATGTCTATTATATCTATTATGTCTACATTTTATACCTATATCTGTTATATCTTCATTGTCTATGTTTTATACCTATATCCATTATATCTATTATGTCTATACTTTATACCTATATCTATTATATCTATAATGTCTATATTTTATACCTATATCTATTATGTCTGTTATGTCTATATTTTATACCTATATCTATTATATCTATTATGTGTGTATTTATACCTAAATCTATTATATCTCTTATGTCTATACTGTGTACCTATATCTATTTTGCCTATATTTTGTATCTATATCTATTATATCGATTATATCTATATTTTATGCGTATATCTATTATATCTCTTATGTCTATACTGTGTACCTATATCTATTTTGCCTATATTTTGTATCTATATCTATTATATCGATTATATCTATATTTTATGCGTATATCTATTATATCTCTTATGTCTATACTGTGTACCTATATCTATTTTGTCTATATTTTATACCTATATCTATTATGCCTATATTTTATAGCTAAATCTATTTTATCAATTATGTCTATATTTATACCTGTAATTAATATATCTCATATGTCTATATTTTATAGCTATATCTATTATGTCTACATTTTATATCTCTATCTATCATATCTATTATGTCTATATTTTATATCTATATCTATTGTATCTATTATGTCTATATCTTAAACATATATCTATTGTATCTATGATGTCTATATTTCATTCGAATACCTATTATATCTGTTATGTCTATATTTCATATCTATATCTATTATATGTATTATGTCTATATTTTATACCTATATTTATTATATCTATTATGTCTACATTTTATACCGATATCTTTTATGTCTATTTTGTCTATATTTTATACCTATTTCAATTATGTCTGTATTTTATTCCTATATCTCTTATATCTGTTATGTCTGTATTTTATACCTATATCTATTGTATCTATTATGTGTATATTTTAAACCGATATCTGTTATGTTTATATTTTATACCTATATCTATTATATCTAGTATGTCTATATTTTATACGTATATCTCTTTTATCTATTATGTCTATATTTTATACATCTATATATTGTGTCTATTATGTGTATATTTTATACCTATATCTGTTATGTCTGTATTTCATACCTATATTTTTATACCAGTTATGTCTATATTTTATAACTATATGTATTATATCTGTTATGTCTATATTTTATACCGATATCTGTTATGTCTATATTTTATACCTGTATCTATTATATCTCTTCTGTCTATATTTTATAACTATATCTATTATATCTATTATGTCTATATTTCATACCTATATCTATTATATCTACTCTGTCTATATTTTATACCTATATCTATTATATCTATTATGTCTATATTTTATACCTATATCTATTATGTCCATATTTTATACCTATATATATTATACCTATTATGTCTATATTTTATATCTTTATCTATTATATGTATTTTGTCTATATTTTATACCAATATGTCTTATATCTACTATATCTGTATTTTTTACCTATATCTATTATATCTATTATATCAATGTTTTATACCTATATCTATTATGTCTATATTTTATACCTATATTATATCTATTATGTCTCTATTTTATACCTATATCTATTATATCCATTATGTCTGTGCTTTATACCTATATCTGTTATATCTACTATCTATATTTTACACCTATATCTATTATATCTATTACTTCTATACTTTATACCCATCTCTATAATATCTATTATGTTAATATTTTATACCTATATCTATATCTATTAGATCTATATTTTATACCTATATCTATTATAACTATTATGTCTGTATTTTATACCTATATCTATTTTATCTATTATGTATATATTTTATACCTACATCTATTATATCTATTATGTCTATATTTTTTACCTATATCTATTATATATATTATGTCTATATTTTAAAACTATATCTATTATACCTCTCATGTCTATATTTTATACCTATATCTATTATATCTAATTGTGTCTGTACTTTATACCTATATCTATTATGTCTATATTTTATATCTTTATCTATAATATTTCTTATGTCTATATTTTATACCTATATCTATTATATCTATTATGTCTATATTTTATGCCTATATCTCTTATATCCACTATATCTATATTTTATACCTATATCTATTATATCTATATTTGATACCTATATCCATTATATCTATTATATCCATATTTCATACATATATATGTCATACCTATTATGTCTATATTTTATGCCTATATCTATTATATCTATATTTTATACCTATATCTATTATAACCATATTTTATACCTATATCCATTATATCTATAATTTTTACCTATATCTATTATATCTATTATATTTATATTTTATAATTATATCTATTATATCTATATTTTATATCTATATCTATTATATCTATTGTCTATATTTTATAGCTGTATCTATTATATCTACTTTTTTACATATATATCTATTATAACTATTATATCTATATTTATAACTATATCTATTATATCTATATTTTGTACCTGTATCTATTATATCTATTATGTCTGTATTTTATACCTATATCGATTATATCTATTATGTCTATATTTTATGCCTATATCTATCATATCTATTATGTCTATATTTTATGCCTATATATATCATATCTATTATGTCTATATTTTATACCTATATCTATAATATCTATTATGTATATATTTTATAATATATCTATTGTATCTATTAGGTCTATATTTTATACCTATATCTTTTGTATGTATTATGTCTATATTTTATGCCGATATTTATTATATCTATTATGTCTATACTTTATACCTATATCTATTATGTCTATATTTTATAACAATATCTATTATTTCTATTATGTCTATATTTTATATCTTTATCTTTTATATCTATTATACTTATTTCAATTATGTCTACATTTTATTTCTATATCAGTTATATCTATTATGTCTATATTTTATACCTATATCTATTACATCTATTATGTCTATATTTTATACCTGTATCGATAATATTTATTATGTCTATATTTCATACCTATATCTATTATATCTCTTATGTCTATATTTTTTACCTATATTATATCTTTTATGTTTATATTTTATACCTATATCTATGATGTCTATATATTATACCTATATCGATTATATCTATTATGTCTATATTTTATATCTTTATCTTTTATATCTATTATGTCTACATTTTATTCCTATCTATTATATCTATTATGTCTATATTTATACCTATTATCACTCCCTATATCTATTGTATCTATATTGATATCTATATCCATTATATCTATATTTTATACCTATATCTATTATATCTATTATGTCTATCTTTTATAACTATATCTGTTATATCTATTATATCAATATATTATACCGACATCTATTACAACTATATTTTATACCTATATCTATTATATCGATATTTTATACCTATATCTATTATATCTATTTATATTTTATAATTTTATCTATTATATCTATATTTTATACCTATATCTATTATATCTATTATGTATATATTTCATACCTATATCTATTATGTCTATATTGTATACCAATATCTATTATATCTATTATGTCTATATTTTATAACTTTATCTATTTTATCTAACATGACTATATTTTATACCTATATCTATTATATCTATTATGTCTATATTTTATAGTTATATCTATAATATCCACTATAGCTATATTTTATACCTATATCTGTTATATGTATACTTTATACCTGTATCTATTATATCTATTATGTCTATGTTTTATACCTATATCTATTATATCTCTTACGTCTATATTTTATACCTATTTCTATTATATCTATTATGTCTATATTTTTTACCTATATCTATCATATCCATTATGTCTATATGTTATACCAATATATATCATATCTATTATGTCTATATTTTATACCTATATCTATTATATCTATTATGTCTATATAGTATAACTATATATTATGTCTATATTTTATATCTATATCCATTATATATATTATGTCTTTACTTTATATCTGTATCTATTATGTCTATATTTTACACCTATATCTATCATGTCTATTATGTCTATATTTTATACCTATATCTATTATATCTATTATGTCTGTATTTCATAACTATATCTATTATATCTATTATGTCTATATTTTATACCCACATCTAATATATCTATTTTGTTTATATTTTATAACTATATCTATAATATCTATTACGTCTAAATTTTATAACTATATCTACTATATCTTTTATATCTCTATTTTATACCTATATCCATTTTGTCTATATTTTATACCTTTATCTATAATATCTATTATGTGTATATTTTATAACTATATTTATTATATCTATTATGTCTATATTTTATACCCCTATCTATTATATTTATTATGTCTAAATATTATACCTATATCTATTATGTCTATATTTTATACCTATATCTATTATAACTATTATGTTTATATTTTATAACTATATATTATGTGTATATTTTACACCTATATCTATTATATCTATTATGTCTACATTTTATACCTATATCTATTATATCCACTATATCTGTATTTTATAGCTATATCTATTATATCTATGTTTGATAGCTACATCCATTATATCTATTATATCTATATTTTATACATATTTTTATCATATCTATTATGTCTATATTTTATGCCTATATCTATTATATCTATTATATCTATGTTTTATACTTGTATCTATTATAACCATATTTTATACCTTTATCCATTATATCTATATTTTTTACCTATATCTATTATATCTATTAGTCTGTGTTTTATACCTTTATCTATTATATCTAATATGTCTATATTTTAGACCCATATCTATTATATCTGTTATGTTTCTATTTTATGCCTATATCTATAATACCTATTAGGTCTATATTTTATAACTATATCTATTATATCTATTATGTCTATATTTTATACCAATATCTATTATGTCTATATTTTATAGCTATATCTATTACATCTATTATGTCTACGTTTTATACCTTATCTATAATATATATTATTTCTATATTTTATACCTATATCTATTATATCTATTATGTCTAAATATTGTACCTGTATCTGTTATGTCTATATTTTATACCTATATCTATTATAACTATTATGTCTATATTTTATAACTGTATCTGTTATAGCTATTATGTCTATATTTTATACCTATATCTATTATATCTATTATATCTATATTTTATACCTATATCTATTTTAACCATATTTTATACCTATATACATTATATCTATGTTTTTTACCTATATGAATTATATCTATTATATTTATATTTTTTATAATTATATCTATTATATCTATATTTTATACCTCTATTATATCTATATTTTCTTCCTATATCTATTTTATCTATTATGTCTATATTTTATACCTATATATATTATATCTATTATGTCTATATTATATACCTATATCTATTATATCTTTTATGTCTATATTTTATGACTACAACTATTTTATCTGTATTTATACCTATATCTATTGTATCTGTTATATTTATATTTTATAACTCTATTTATTATATCTATATTTTATACATATATATATTAAAACACTTATATCTATATTTTATACCTATATTGATTATATCTATATTTTATACCTATATCTGTTATATCTATTTTGTGTATATTTTATACCTATATCTATTATATCTATTATGTCTATATTTTATACGTATATCAACTATACCTATTATGTCTAGATTTTATATCTATATGTATTATATCCATTATGTCTAGAATTTATACCTATATCTATTATATCTATTATGTCTATATTTTATACCTATATCTATTATATCTATTATGTCTATATTTTATACCTATGACTCTTATATCTATTATATCTATATTTTATACCTACATCTATTATAACTATATTTTATACCTACATCTATTATATCTATATTTTATACCTATATCTATTATATCTATTATGTCTAATTATTATACCTATATGTATTATGTCTATATTTTATACTTATATCTATTATAACAATTATGTCTATATTTTATATCTATATCTATTATGTCTATATTTTACACCTATATCTATTATATCTATTCTGTGTATATTTTATACGTATATCTATTATATCTTTATGTCTATATTTTATACCAATATCTATTATGTCTATATTTTATACCTATATCTATTATATCTATTATGTCTGCCTTTTATACCTATATGTATTATATCTATTATGTCTAAATATTATACCTATATCTATTATGTCTATATTTTATATCTTTATCTATTATATCCATTATATTTATATTTCATACTATATCTATTATATCTATATTTTATACCTTTATCTATTATATACATATTTTATACCTATATCTTTTATATCTACATTTTATACCCCTATCTATTATATCTTTTATGTCTACATTTTATACCGATATCTATTATATCTATTATGTCTATATTTTATACCTATGTCCATTACATCTATTTTGTCTATATTTTATACACATATGTATAATATCGGTTATGTCTGTATTTCATACCTATATGTATTATATCTATTATGTCTATATATTATACCTATATCTATTATGTCTATATTTTATACCTATATCTATTATATCTATTATGGCTATATTTTATACCTATATCTATTATATCTATTACGTCTATATTTCATCGCTATATCTATTATAACTGTTATGTCTATATTTTGTAGGTATATCTATTATGTCTGTATTTTATACCTATATTTATTATGTCTGTATTTTATACCTATATTTATTTAGTCTTTATTTTATACCTATATCTATTATATCTATTATGTCTATATTTTGCATCTGTATCTATTATATCTATTATGTCTATATTTTATACCTATATCTATTACGTCTGTATTTTATACCTATATGTATTATATCTATGATATCTATATTTTATAACTGTCTATTATATCTATTATGTCTATATTGTATACCTATATATATTATATCTATTATGTCTATATTTAATATCTATATCTATTATATCGATTATGTCTATATTTTATAACTATATCTATTATATCAATTATATCTATATTTTACACCTATATCTATTATAACTATATTTTATATCTATACGTATTGTTTCTCTATTTACTACCTATATCTATTATATCTATAATATTAATGTTTCATAATTATATCTATTATATTTATATTTTATTACTCTATATATTATATCTATTAAATCTATATTTTATACGTATATCTATTATATCTATATTTTATACGTATATCTATTATATCTATTAAATCTATATTTTGTACCTATATCTATTATATCTATATTTCATATCTGTATCTCTTATATCTAATATGTCCATATTTTATACCTATATCAATTATATCTATATTTTATACCTATATGTATTATATTTATATTTTATTCCTATATATATTATATCTATTATGTTTATATTTTATACCTATATATATTATATCTCTTATGTCTATATTATAAACCTATACCTATTATACCTATTATGTCTATATTTTATACCTATAACTCTTTTATCTATATTTTATACCTCTATCTATTGTGTCTGTTATATTTGTATTTTGTAACTATATCTATTATATCTATATTTTATGCCTATATCTATTATAAATATTATATCTATATTTTATACCTATATTTATTATATCTATATTTTATACCTATATCTATTATATCTATATTTTACACGTATATCTATTTTATCTATACTTTATACCTATATTTATTATTCTATTATGTCTATATTTTATACGTATATCTATTATATCTATTATGTCTACATCTTATACCTATATCGATTATATCTATTATGTCTCTATTTTATTAATATATCTATTATATTTATTATGTCTATATTTAATACCTAAATGTATTATATCTACTGTGTCTATATTTTATGTCTCCATCTATTATAACTATTATGTCTATATTTTATATCTATATCTATTATATCAATTATGACTAAATTTTATACCTATATAATATGTCTATATTTTACACCTATATCTACTATATCTATTTTGTTTATATTTTATACCTATATCTATTATATCTATATTTTACTCCTATATCTATTATATCTATTATATCTATATATTTATCTATATCTATTATATCTACATTTTATACCTATATCCATTATATCTATTATATCTATATTTTATACTTGTATCTATCATATCTTTTATATCTATATTTTATACCTATATCTATTGTATCTGTATTTTACGCCTAAATCTATTATTTCTATTATGTCTCTATTTTATACCTGTATTTATTGTACCTTTATCTATTATATCTACTATGTCTGTACTTTACTCCTATATCTATTATGTCTATATTTTATACCTATATCTATTATATCTATTATGTCTGTATTTTATACCTATGTCTGTTATATCTACTCTGTCTATATTTTATACCCATGTCTATTATATCTATTATGTCTACATTTTATACCTGAATCTATTATATATATTATATCTATATTGTGTACCTATATCTATTTTGGCTATATTTTATACCTATATCTATTATATCTATTATGTCTATTTTATACCTATGTCTATTATGTCTATATTTTATACCTATATCGATTATATCTGTTATGTCTATATTTTATACCTCTATCTATTATATCTACTATGTTTGTATTTTCGACGTGTATCTATTATATCTATTATGTCTATATTTTATACCTGTATCTATTTTACCTATTGTGTCTATATTTTATACCTATATCTATTATGTCTATATTTAATACCAATATCTATTATATCTATTATGTCTATATTTTATACCTATAACTATTATGTCTACATTTTATACCTATATGTATTAGAAAAATTATGTCTATATTTTAGAACTATATATGTTATATCTATTATGTGTATATTTTATACCTATATCTATTATGACTCTATTTTATACCTCTCTCTATTATATGTATTATGTCTAATTTTATACCTATATCTATTATATCTATCAGGTCTATATTTCATACCTGTATCTACTATATCTATTATGTCTATATTTTATACCTGTAGCTATTATGTCTACATTTTATACCTATATCTATTATATCTATTATGTCTATTTTTTATACCTGTATCTATCTATTATGTCTATATTTTATACCTATATCTATTATATCTTTTATGACTAAATTTAATACCTATATCTATGATGTCTATATTTTGCACCTATATCTATTACATCTCTTATATCTGTATTTTATACCTATATTATATCTATATTTTATACATATATCTATTATATCTGTATTTTATATCTATATCTGTTATATCTATATTTTATACCTATATCTATTATATATATTATATCTATATTTTATTCCTATATCTTTAATATCTATTACATCTATATTTTATACCTATATTTATTATATCTCTATTTTATACCTATGTCTATTATATCTGTTATGGCTATATTTTATACCTGTATTTATTGTATCTATTATGTCTATATTTTATGCCTATATATATTATATCTATTATGTCTATATGTTATACCTATATCTCTTATATCTATTATGTATATATTTTATACCAACATCTATTATATCTATTATGTCTCTATTTTTTACCTATATTTGTTATATATATTATGTCTATATTTCATACCCATATGTATTATGTCTATATTTTGTTCCTACGTCTATTATGTCCATATTTTATACCTATATCTATTATATCTATTATGTCTATGTTTTATACCTGTATCTATTATATCTATTTTTTATACATATATATCTATTATATCTATTATATCTATATTTCATACCTATATCTATTATATCTATATTTTGCACCTGTATCTTTCGTACCTATTACGTCTATATTTTATGAATATATGTATTATATCTATTATGTCTATATTTTATATCTATATCTATCATATCTATTATATCTATATTTTATACCTATATATATCATATCTATTATGCCTATATTTTATACCTATATCTGTTATATCTATTATGCCTATATTTTATGCCTATATCTATTGTATCTATTATGTCTATATTTTATACCTATATCTTTTGTATGTATTATGTCTATATTTTATCCAGATATCTATTATATCTACTATGTCTCTACTTTATAAGGATATCTATTATGTCTGTATTTTATACCTGTATCGATTATATTTATTATGTCTATATTTTATATCTATATCTATTATATCTCTTATGTCTATATTTTTTACCTATATCTATTATATCTATTATGTTTATATTTTATACCTGTATCTCTTATGTTTATATTTTATACCTATATCGATTATATCTGTTATGTCTGTATTTTATACCTATATCTCTTATACCTCTTATGTCTATATTTTATACCTATATCTATTATATCTATTATGTCTATATTTTATACCTATATTATGTCTGTATTTTATTCCAATATCTGTTATATCTATTATGACTTTATTTTATATCTTTATCTATTATATTTCTTAGGTCTATATTTTATTCCTATACCTATTATATCTATTATGTCCATGTTTTATACCTATATCTATTATATCCACTATATCTATATTTTATAACTTTATCTATTATATCTATTATGTCTATAATTTATAGCTATATCTATTATATCTATTATATCTATATTTTATACCTACAACTATTATAACTATATTTTATACCTATGTCTGTTTTATCTATATTTTATACCTATATCTATTATATCTCTTATATTTATGTTTTATAATTATATCTATTATATCTATATTTTATACATATATGTATTATATCTATTGTGTATATTTTATACCTGTATCTATTATATCTATTTTTTATACGTACATCTATTATATATATTATATCTATATTTTATACCTATATCTATTATATTTATATTTTATACCTGTATCTACTCTATGTATTATGTCTATGTTTTATACTTATATCTAATATCTATTATTTCTATAATTTATACCTATATCTATTATATCTTTTATGTCTATATTTTATACCTATATCTATCATATATATTATGTCTATATTTCATACCTATATATATCATATCTATTCTGTCTATATTTTACACTAATATCTATTATATCTATTATGTCTGTATTTTATACATATATCTTATATATCTATTATGTCTATATTTTATACCCATATCTATTATATCTATTATGTTTATATTTTATACCTGTATATTTAATATCTATGACATCTATATTTTATAACTATATCTACTATATCTATTATGTCTATATTTTATACCTATATCTATTATGTCTATATTTTATACCTATATCTATTAGATCTATTTTGTCTATGTTTTATACCTATATCTACTATATTTATTATGTCTATATTTTATACCTATATCTATTATGTCTATATTTTATACCTATATCTATTAGATCTATTTTGTCTATGTTTTATACCTATATCTACTATATTTATTATGTCTATATTTTATACCTATATCTATTGTAACTATTATGTCTATATTTTATAACTATATCTGATATAGCTGTTATGTCTATATTTTATACCTATATCTATTATATCTATTATATCTATATTTTATACCTACATATATTATAATCATATTTTATGCCTATATACATTACATCTATGTTTTTACCTATATCACTTATATCTATTATATTTATATTTTTTATAATTATATGTATTATATCTATATTTTATACCTATGTCTATTATATCTATTGTCTATATTTTATACCTGTATCTACTATATCTGTTATGTCTATGTTTTATACTGATATCTTTTATATCTATTATGTCTATATTTTGTACCTATATCTCTTATATCTTTTATGTCTATATTTTATACCCATATCTATCATATATATTATGTCTATATTTCATACCTATATATATCATATCTATTATGTCTATATTTTACTCTTATATGTATTATATCTATTATGTCTATATTTTATACCTATATCAATTGTATCTATTATGTCTATGTTTTACACCTATATCTTTTATATCTATTATGTCTATATATTATACCTATATCTATTGTAACTATTATGTCTATATTTTGTACCTGTATCTATTATGTCTATATTTTATACCTATAACAATTATATCTATTTTGTCTATATTTTATACCTATACCTATTATGTCTATTATGTCTATATTTTATACCTATATCTCTTATATCTATTAAGTCTATTTTTTATAACTATATCTATTTTATCCCTTATAACTATATTTTATACCTTTATCTATTATATCTATATTTTGTACCTATATGTATTATATCTATTCTATCTATATTTTATACCTATATCTGTTATATCTATTATATCTATATTTTATACCTTCATCTATTATATCTATATTTTATAACTATATCTATTTTATCTATTATATCTATATTTCCTACCTATATCTATATATATATATATGTTTTATACCTATATTTATTATATATATTATATCTATATTTTATTCCTATATCTATTATATCTATTCTATCTATATTCGATGTCTATATCTGTTATGTCTATATTTCATACATATATCGATTGTATCTATTATGTCTATATTTTTTCTTATATATATTATGTCTATATTTTATACCTATATCTATTACATGTATTGTGTCTATATTTTATTCGTATATCTATTATAACTATTGTATCTATATTTTATAAATATATCTATTATAATTATCATATCCTTATTTTATAAGTATAACTATTATGTCAATATTGTATACCTATATATATTATACCTATTATGTCTGTAATTTATACCTATGTCTATTATGTCTATATTTTCTACCTATATCTCTTATATCTATTATGTCTATATTTTATACCTATATCTATTATGACTATATTTTAAAACTTTATCGTTTATATCTATTATGTCCATATTTTAGACCTATACCTATTATGTCTATTATGTCTATATTCTGTACTTATATCTGTTATATCAACTACGTCTATATTTTATACCTATATCTATTATGTCCATATTTTATACCTTTATCTATAACTATTATGTCTATATTTTATGACTATATCTTTTATATCTATTTTGTTCATATTTTATAACTATATCTATTATGTCTCTATTTCATACCTCTATCTATGATATCTTTTATGTCCATATTTTATACCTATGACTATTATGTCTATATTTTATTCCTATATCTATTATATCTATTATGTCTATATTTTATACCTATGTCTATTATGTCTATATTTCATACCTATATCGATTATATCTATTATGTCTATATTTTATACCTCTATCTATTATATCTACTATGTCTATATTTTATACGTATATCTATTATATCTATTATGTATATACTTTATATCTATATCTATTGTATCTATTATGTCTATATTTTATACCTATACTTATCATATCTATTATGTCTACATTTTATACATCTATCTGTTATATCTACTATGTCTATATTTTATTCGAATATGTATTATATATATTATGTCTATTTTTTATACCTATATCTATTCTATCTATTATGTCTATATTTTAAACGTATATGATATCTATATTTTATACCGGTATCTATTATATGTATTATGTCTTCATTTTATACCTATAAATATTATATCTATTATGTCTATATTTTACACCGATATCTATTATATCTATTATGTCTATATTTTATACCTATATGCATTATACCTATAATGTCTATATTTTAAACCTATATCTAGTATATCTATTATGTCTGTATTTTTTACCTATACCTATTATATCCATTATATCTATATATTATACCTACATCGATTATATCTGTATTTTATACCTATATGTATTATATCTATTATATCTATATTTTTACCTATATCTATTATATATATTATATGTATATTTTATACCTATATCTATTGTAATCTATATTTTATACCTATATCTATTATATCTATTATATATATATTTTATACCTATATCTACATCCATTATATGTATATTTTATACCTATATCTATTATATATATTATATCTGTATTTTTATACCTGTATATAATATATCTGTTAAATCTATATTTGATACCTATATCTATTATGTGTATATTTTATAACTAAATTTATGGTATCTATTTTGTCTATATTTTATACCTATATCTATGGTACCTATTATGTATGTATTTTATACCTACATCTATTATGTCTGTATTTGACACCTATGTCTATTATATCTGTTGTCTATATTTTTTATCTATATGTATTATGTCTATATTTTATACCTATATCTATTATATCTATTATTACTATATTTTATAACTATCTATTATAAATATTACATCTATATTTTATACCTATATCTATTATATATATATCTATATTTATAACTATACCTATTATGTCAATATTTAATACCTATAGAGATTGCATCTATTATGTCTATATTTTTATACGTATATCAATTATGTCTATGTTTCATACCTATATCTATTATATCTATTATGTCTATATTTTATATATATATTTTATCTGTTATGTCTATATTTTATACCTATACATATTATATCTATTATGTCTATATTTTATACCTATACCTATTATGTCTGTATATTATACCTAAATGTATTACGTGTATTATATATATATTTATACCTATATCTATTATATCTATTATGTCTATATTTTATAACTATAACTATTATATCTATTATGCATATATTTTATACGTATGTATATTATATCTGTTATGTCTACATTTTATACCTGTATCTATTATGTGTATTATGTCTATATTTTATACCTATATATATTATATCTATATTTTATACCTATATGTGTTATAACTATTATGTCTATATTTTAGATCTATATCTGTTATATCTATTCTGACTATATTTTATACCGATATCTATTATGTCTATATTTGATACCTATATCTATTGTATCTGTTATATCTATATTTTGTACCTATATCTATTATATCTATTATATCTATGTTTTATACCTATACCTATTATGTTTAGATTTTTTACCTATATCTGTTATAACTATTATATCTTTAATGTATAACTAAATCTGTTATATATATTCTGTCTATATTTTATACATATATTTATTAAGTATATATTTTGTACTTGTATTTATTATATCTATCAGGTCCTTATTTTATACCTATATCTATTATATCTATTATGTGTATATTTTATACCTATATCTATTATATCTATTATGTGTATATTTATACCTATATCTATAATTTCTATTTCTTATACCTATATCTTTTATATCTTTTACGTCTATATTTAATACTTATCTATTATATCTATTATGTCTATTTTTTATACCTCTATATATTATATCTATTATGTCTATATTTTATACCTATATCTATTATATCTCTTATGTCTATATTTTATATATATATATCTATTATATCTATTATATCTTTATTTTATACCTGTATCTATTATATCTATTATATCTATATTTTATATCTATATCTATTATATCTATTTTTTATACATATTTCTATTATATCTATTACGTCTATATTTTATACCTATATTTACTATATCTATATTTTACACCTGTATCTATTATATCTATTTTATCTATATTTTATACCTATGTGTATTATATCTATTCTGTCTATATTTTTTACCTATATCTATTACATCTATTATATCTATAATTTATATCTATATCAATTATGTCAAATATGTCCACATTTTATACCTATATCTATTATATCTCTTATGTGTATATTTTATACCTTAATCTATTATATCTATTATGTCTATATTGTGTACTTATATCTATTTTGTCTATATTTTATATCTATATTTATTATATCTATTATGTCTATATTTTATAACTATATCAATTATATCTATTATGTCTATATTTTATACCTCTATTATATCTATAATGTCTATATTTTATACTTTTATCTATTATGTCTATATTTTATACCTATATCTATTATGTCTATATTTCATACCAATATCTATTATATCTATTGTGTCTATATTTTATACCTCTATTATATCTATTATATTTTATACCTATATATATTATGTCTATATATTCTACCTCTATCCATTATATTTATTATGTCTATGTTTTATAACTATATATATTATGTCTATATTTTATACCTTTATCTATTATATCTATTATATCTCTATTTTATACCTATACCTATGTCTGTATTTCATACCTATATTATATCTATTATGTCTATATTTTATATATATTATATCTATTATGGCTACATTTTATACCTGTAAATATTTTATATATTATGTCTATATTTTATACCTCTATTATATCTATTATGTCTATATTTCATACCTATGTCTGTTATATCCATTATGTCTATATTTTATACCTATGTCTATTATATCTATTAGGTCTCTATTTTATACCTATACCTGTCTATATTTTATACCTATATCTATAGTATCTATTATGCCTGTATTTTATACCTGTATTATATTTTTATCTATATCTATTATATCTATTATGTCTCTATTTAATACCTATATCTATTATATTCATTATGTCTATATTTTATACCTATGTCTATTATGTCTATGTTTTATACCTATGTCTATTATATTTATTATATTTATATTATATAACTATATCTATTATATCTGCATTTTATAACTATATTATATCTATAATATCTATATTTTATACCTATATCTATTTTATCTATATTTTATACCTGTATCTATTATACTATGTCTATATTTTATACCTATATATGCTATATCGATTATGTCTATATTTGACACCTATATCTATTATATCTATATTTTATACCTATCTCTATTACATCTATATTTTATACCTATATCTATATTATATCTATATTTTATACATATATCTATTTATATTTTATACCTATGTCTATTATATCTATTATATCTGTATTTTGTTCCTGTATTATATTTGATACCTGTATTATGTCTACATTTTATACCTATATCTATTATATCTGTCTATACTTTATTCCTATATATATTATATCCATTATGTCTACCTTTTTTACCTATATCTATCATATCTATTATATCAATATTTTATACCTATATCTATTATATCTATATTTTACATCTGTACCTATCATACCTATTTTGTCTGTATTTTATACCTGTGTTTATTATATCTATTCTGTCTATATTTTTTACCTATATTTATTATATCTGTGTATATTTTATACCTATATCTATCATATATATTATGTCTATATTATATACCTATATCTATTATATCTATTATGTCTATAGTTTATACGTATATTTATTATATCTGTTATGTCTATATTTTATAGCTATATCTATTATGTCTGTTATGTCTCTATTTCATACCTACATCTATTATACCTATTATGTCTATATTTTATATCTATATCTATTACGTCTATATTTTATACGTAAATCTAATATATCTATTATGTCTATATTTTATACCTATATCTATTACATCTATTATGTCTGTATTTTATACCAATATCTATTATATCTATTATGTCTATATTTTATCCCTCTATCTATTATATCTATTATGTCTATATTTTATAACTCTGTCAATTATATCTTTTATGTCTATATTTTGTCCCTATATCTATATATATATTATATCTATATTTTAAACGATATCTATTATAACCATATTTTATATCTATATACATTATATATATATTTCTTGCCTATATCAATTATGTCGTCTATATTTATATTTCTTATAATTATATCTATTATATCTATATTTTATACCTATATCTATTATACTTATATAATATAATATATTATAATATATCTATTATATATGCATATATCTATCATGTCTACATTTTTTACCGATATCTATTATATCTATTATGTCTATATTACATACCTATATCTATTTTATCCACTATATCTATATTTTATACGTATATCTATTATATGTATATTTGATAACCATATCCATTATAGCTATTGTATCAATATTTTATATCTATATCTATTATATCTATTATGTCTACTATATCTATTATATCTATATTTTTTACCTATATCTATTATATCTATATTTTATACCTGTATCTATTATATCTATAATGTCCATGTTTTATACCTATATCTATTATATCTATATTTATACCTATTTCTATTATATCTATTATATCTGTTTTTTATACCGATATCTATCATATCTATTGTGTTTTATTTTATACATATATATATCATATCTATTATGTCTATATTTTATACCTATATCTATTATATTTATTATGTCTGTATTTCATAGCTATATCTATTATATCTATTATGTCTCTATATTATACCCATATCTATTATATCTATTATGTTTATATTTTATACCTATATCTATAATATCTATTACGTCTATATTTTATAACTATATCTATTATATCTATTATGTCTCTATTTTATGCCTATATCTATTATGTCTATATTTTATACCTATATCTATTATATCTCTTATGTCTATATTTATACCTATATTTATTATATCTATTATGTCTATATTTTTTACCTTTATCTATAATATCTATTGTGTCTATATTTTTACCTATATGTATTATATCTTTTATGTCTATATTTTATACCTATTTCTATTATATCTATTATGTCTATATTTTATACCTATATCTTTTATATCTGTTTTTTATACCTGTGTCTATCTTTATTTTATACCTATATCAATATCTATTGTGTCTATATTTTATAGCTCTATCTGATATATCTATATTTTATGCCTATATCTACTATATCCATTATATATATATTTTATACCTATACATATCTACTATATCTATATTTTATTTCTATTTCTATTATATATATTATATCTATATTTTATAACTTTATCTATTATATCTATTATATCTATATTTTATACCTTAGTCTATTATATCTATATTTTATACCTGTATCTATTATATCTTTTATACCTATATTTTATACCTATATATATCATATCTATTATGTCTATATTTTATACATATATCTATTATATTTATTATGTCTGTATTTCATACCAATATCTATTATATCTATTAGGTCTATATTTTATAGCTATATCTAGTATATCTATTATGTCTCTATTTTATACCTATGTCTATTATATCTGTTTTTTATACATGTGTCTATCTTTATTTTATACCTATATCTATATCTACTGTGTCTATATTTCATAGCAATATCTGATATAAATACATTTTATACCTATATCCATTATATCTATCATATCTATATTTTATTCTTGTATCTATAATATCTATTATATCTATATTTTATACCTATATCCATTGTATCTATATTTTATGCCTATATCTATTATATCTATTATGTCTACGCTTTATACCTATATCTATTATATCTATTATGTCTATATTTTATACCTATATCTATTATATCTATGGTATCTATATTTTATAACTGTATCTATTATGTCTATATTTTATACCTATATCCATTATATCTATTATGTGTATATTTTATACCTATATCTATTATATCTATTATGTCTATATTTTATACCTGTATCTATTATATCAATTATGACTAAATTTTATACCTCTATATTATGTCTATATTTTAAACCTATATCTATTATATCTATTTTGTCTATATTTTATACCTATAACTATTATATCTGTATTATACACCTATATCTATTATAGCTATTATATCTACATTTTTTTCTATATCCATTATATCTACATTTTATACCTATATCCATTATATCTATCATATCTAAATTTTATACTTGCATCTATCATTTCTATTGTATGTATATTTTATACCTACATTTATTATACGTATTATGTCTATATTTTATACGTATATCTATTACATCTATTATGTCGGGATTTTAAAACTCTATGTCTTATATATATTATGTCTATCTTTTATACCGATATCTATTATATCTATTATGTCTGTCTTTTATACCTATATCTATTATATCTTTTATGTCTATATTTTATACCTATATCTTTTATATCACTTATGTCGATATTTTATACCTATATCTATTGCATCTATTATGTCTATATTTTAATCCTATATCTATTATATCTATATTTTATACCTATATCTATCATATCTGTATTTTATGCGTATCTATTATATCCATTATGTCTATTTTTTATACCTATATCTACTATATCTATATTTTATACTTTTATCTATTATATCTATTATGTCTATATTTTTTACCTATATCTATTATATCTATTATGTCTATATTATATACCTATATCTATTATGTCTATAGTTTATACCAATATCTATATCTATTATGTCTTTATTTTATACCTATATCTATTATGTCTATATTTTATATCAATATCTATAATATCTATTATGTCTATATTTGATAGCTATAAGTATTATGTCCCTATTTTGTACCTATATCTATTATAACTATTATGTCTATATTTTACAAGTATATATGTTATATCTATTATGTCTATATTTTATACCTATATCTGTTATATCGATGATGTCTATATTTTATACCTATATATTATATATTGTATGTCTATATTTTATCCCTATATCTATTATATCTTTTATGTCTACATTTTATAACTTTATGTATTATATCTATTATGTGTATATTTATACCTATATCTATTATATCTATTATGTATGTATTTTAAACCTATATCTATTCTGTCTATATTTTACACCTATATCTATTATATCTATTATGTCTATATTTTACATGTATATCTGTTATATATATTATGTCTATATTTTATACTTATATCTATTATATCCATTATGTCTATATTTTATAGCTATATCTATTATATCTATATTTTATACCTATATCTATAATATCTATTATGTCTATATTTTATACCTATATTTATTATATCTATTATGTCTATATTTTTTACCTTTATCTATTATATCTATTATGTCTATATTTTATACCTGTATCTATTATATCAATATGTCTATATTTTATACCTATATTTATTATATCTATTATGTCTAAATATTCGACCTATATCTATTATGTGTATTTTATATACCTATATCTATTATAACTATTATGTCTATATTTTATGACTATATCCGTTATATCTATTATATCTATATTTTATAACTGTATCTACTATATCAATTATATCTGTTATGTCTATATTTTATACGTATATGTATTATATCTATTATGTCTATTTTTTATACCTATATCTCTTTTTTCTCTTATGTCTATACTTTATACCTATATTTATTATATCTATTATGTCTATATTTTTTAACTTTATCTATTATATCTATTATGTCTATATTTTATACCTATATCCATTATATCTATTATGTCTATATTTTATACCTATATCTATTATATCTATTATGTCTATATTTCATACCTATATCTATTATATCCATATTTTGTACCTGTATTTATTATATCTATTATGTCTATATTTTATAACTGTATCTTTTATATCTATTTTATCTATATTTATAGCTATATCTATTATATCAATTATGTCTATATTTTATATCTATATCTATTATGACTATATTTTATACCTATATCTATTATATCAACTATGTGTATATTTTATATGTATATCTATTATGTCTATATTTTATACCTCTGTCTATCATACCTATTATATCTATATTTTATACCTATATCTATTATAACTATATTTTATGCCTATATTTTTATATCTATATTTCATACCTATATCTATTAATCTATTATATTTATATATAATAATTATATCTATTATATCTATATTTTACTTATATCTATTATATCTATGATATCTATATTTTATGCCTATATCAATTATGTCTATATTTTATACGTATACATATTATATCTATTATATCTATATTTTATACCTATATCTATTATATCTATATTCAATAACTTTATCTATTATATCTATTGTGTCTATATTTTACTCCTATATCTATTATGTGTATATATTATACCTATATCTATTATATCTATTCTGTCCATATTTTATATCTCTATCTATTATATCCTTTCCGTGTACATTTTAAACCTATATATATTTTATCTATTATGTCTATATTTTATACCTATATGTATTATATCAATTATGTCTATATTTTATACCTATGTCTATTATATCTATTATGCCTATATTTTATACCTATGTCTATTATATCTATTATGTCTATATTTTATACCTATATCTATTATATCTATTATGTCTATATTTTATACCTATATCTACTATATCTATATTATATGCCTATATGTATTATATGTATGTTTTATACCTATGTCTATTATATCTATTATGTCTATATTTTATGCATATATCTATTATTTCTATTATGTCTATATTTTATACCTTTATCTCTTATACCTATTATGTCTATATTTTATACCTATATCTATTATGCCTATATTTTATACCTATATCTATTATATCTATAATGTCTATATTTTATACCTATATCTATTATATCTGTTATGTCTATATTTTATACCTATATCTTCTATATCTATATTTTATGCCTATATGTATTATATGTATCTTTTATACCTATGTCTATTATATCTATTATGTCTATATTTTATAACTAAATATATTATATCTATAATGTCTATATTTTATACCTATATCTATTATATCTATTCTGTCTATATTGCATACCTATATATATTATATCTATTATGTCTATATTTTATAACAATATCAATTAAATCTATTACGTCTATATTTTATATCGTTATCTATTACATCTATTATGTCTATATTTTATACCTATATCTATTATATCTGTTTTGTCTATATTTCACACCTATATTTATTCTATCCACTATATCTATATTTTACTCCTATGTCTATTATATCTGTATTTGATACCTATATCCATTATATCTATTATATCTATAGTTTATTCGTATATTTATTATATCTATTATGTCTATATTTTATACCTATATCTATTATATCTATTATATATATAATTTATACGTATATCTATTATAACTATATTTTATACCTATATCTATTATATCTATATTTTATACCTATATCTATTATATCTACTGTCTATATTTTATACCTGTATCTACTATATCTATTTTTTATACGTATATCTATTATATTCTATTATATCTATATTTTATAGCTACATCTATTATATCTATATTTTATACCTCTCTCTTTTCTATTATATCTATATTTTATATCTATATCGATTACGTCTATATTTTTTACCTATATCTGTTTTATCTATTATGTCTGTATATTATACCTATATATATCATACGTATTATGTCTATATTTTATACCCATATATATCATATCTATTATGTCTATGTTTTATACCTATATCTATTACATCTCTTAAGTCTATATTTTATACCTATATCTATTATATCTATTATGTCTATATTTTATGCATATATCTATTATATCCACTATATCTATATTTTATCCCTATATTTATTTTATCTATTATGTCTCTATTTTATACCTACATCTATTATATCTATTATGTCTATATTTTATACATATATCTATTACGACTATATTTTATACCTAAATCTAATATATCTATTATGTCTATATTTTATACCTATACCTATTATGTCTATTATGTCTATATTTTATACCTATATCTATTATATCTATTAAGTCTATTTTTTATAACTATATCTATTATATCTATTAAGTCTATTTTTTATAACTATTTCTATTATATCCCTTATAACTCTATTTTAATACCTTATCTATTATATCTATATTTTTGTACCTATATGTATTATATCTATTCTATCTATATTTTATACCTATATCTGTTATATCTATTATATCTATATTTTATACCTACATCTATTATATCTATATTTTATAACTATATCTATTTTATCTATTATATCTATATTTCCTACCTATATCTATATATATATCTATGTTTTATACCTATAAATATATAAATTTATACCTATAATATATAAAATATATAAATTTATACCTATAAATAGATAAATTTATAAATAAATTTATACCTATAAATATATATATCTGTATTTATACCTATACTATATCTATTATGTCTATATTTTCTTTCTATATCTATGATATCTATATTTTATTAACTATATATATTATATCTATGATGTCTATTCTTTATACCTATATCTATTATATCTATGATGTCTGTATTTAATACCTATACCTGTTATAGCTATGATGTCTATATTTTATGCTTTTATCTATTACATCTATGAGGTTTATATTTTATGCCTATATCTATTATATCTATGATGTGCATATTTTATAGCTATATCTATTATATACTTGATGTCTATATTTCATGCCTATATCTATTATATCTATTATATCCATATTTTATAACTATATCTACTGTATCTATTATATCCCTATTTTATACCGATATCTATTATATCTATTATATCTGTATTTTACAACTATATGTATTATATCTATTATATGTATATTTTATACCTATATCTATTATATCTATGATGCCTATATTTTATACCTATATCTATTATAAAGATGATGACTATATTTTTTACCTGCATCTATTATGTCTACGATGTCTATATTTTATACCTATATCTCTATATACATTATTTCTACATTTATACAAATATCTATTATGTCTATTATGTCTGTATTTTATACGTATATCTATTATGTCTATTATGTCTATATTTTTTACCTATATCTATTATGTCTTTATTTTATACCTATATTTATTATATCTATTATCTCTATGTTTTATACCACTATTATATCTGTTATATCTCTATTTTTTACCTATATCTATTATGTCTATATTTTATACCTATATCTATTATATCTATTATGTCTATATTTTATACCTATATCTATTATATCTATTATATCCATATTTTATACCTCTATATTTATATTTTATAACCATATCTATTATATCTATATTTTATACCTGTATCTATTATATTTATTATATCTGTATTTTTTACCTATATCTAGGATATCTATATTTTATACCTATATCTATTATATCTAGTATTTCCATATTTTATACTTATATTTATTATACCTAGTATATCCAAATTTTATACCTATATCTATTATATCTAGTACATCTATATTTTATACCTATATATATATCTGTTATGTGAATATTTCATACTTATATCTATTATATCTATTATGTCTATATTTGATACCTATATCTATTATATCAATTATGTCTATATTTTATACCTATATCTATTAAATCCATTATGTCTATATTTTATACCTATATCTATTATATCTACTCTGTCTATATTTTATACCCGTATCTATTATATCTATTATGTCTATATTTCATACCTATATCTATTATATCTATTATGTCTATATTTTATACCTATATATATTATATCTATTATGTCTATGTTTTATACCAATATCGGTTATATCTATTATGTCTATTTATTATACCTATATCTATTACATCTATTATGTGGATATTTTATACCTACACATATTATGTCTATTTTTTATACTTATATCTGTTATATCCATTATGACTATATTTTATACCTATACCCATTATATCTACATTTTATACCTGTATATATTATATTATATCTGTATTTTATACCTATATCTATTATATCTATATTTTATACCTATATCTATTATATCTATATTTTATACCTATGTCTATTATATATATTATATGTATATTTTATAACTATATTTATTATATCTATTATATCTATATTTGTTACCTATATCTATTATGTCTATATTTTATTCCTATATCTATTATATATCCTATGTCTATATTTTTTATGTATATCTATTATATCTATTATGTCTATATTTTATACCTTTATTTATTATATCTATTATGTATATATTTTATACCTATATCAATTATAACTATTATATCTATATTTTATAACTATATCTATTATATTTATGTTATATATTTTATAAGTATATCTATTATGTCAATATTTTATAACTATATATATTATATCTATTATGTCTATATTTTATACCGATATCTATTATGTCTATATTTTATACCTATATTATATCTATTATGTCTATATTTTTTACCTATATCCATTATGTGTATATTTTATACCTCTATCTATTATATCTATTATGTCTATATTTTATACCCATATCTATTATATCTATTATGTCTACATTTTATACCTGTATCTATTATATCTATTATGTCCATGTTTTATACCTATACCTATTATGTCTATATTTTATACCTATATCAATTATATCTATTATGTCTATATTTTATACCTAAATCTATTAGATCTATTATGTCTATATTTTATACCTATATCGATTATGCCTGTGTTTTACAACTATACCTATTTTATCTATTATATCAATATTTTAGATCTATATCTACTATATCTATTATGTCTATATTTTACACCTATATCTATTATGTCTATATTTTATAAATATATCGATTATATTTTTTATGTCTATATTTTATACCTATACCTATTATATTTATTGTATCTATATTTTATAACTATATCTATTATGTCTATATTTTATACCTATATATTATATCTATTATGTCTGTATTTTATGCCTGTATCTTTTATATCTATTATGTCTATATCTATTATATATGTTATGTGTTTCTTTTATACCTGTATCTATTATATCTGTTATTCTATAATTTATACGTATATCTAATTTATCTATATTTTATACCTGTATCTATTATACCTATAATGTTTATATTTTATACCGATATCTGTTATATCTATTATGTCTGTATTTTATACCTATATCTATTATATCTATTATGTCTAGATTTTATACCTATATCTATTTTATCTCTTATGTCTATATTTTATACCTATATCTATTATATCTATTATGTCTATATTTTATACCTATATCTGTTATATCTATTATGTCTAGATTTGATACCTACATCTATTATATCAATTATGTCTGTATTTTCTACCTATACTATATCTATTATGTCTATATTTTCTTTCTATATCTATGATGTCTATATTTTATAACTATATATATTATATCTATGATGTCTATTCTTTATACCTATATCTATTATATCTATGATGTCTGTATTTAATACCTATACCTGTTATAGCTATGATGTCTATATTTTATGCTTTTATCTATTACATCTATGAGGTTTATATTTTATGCCTATATATCTTATATCTATGATGTGTATATTTTATAGCTATATCTATTATATACTTGATGTCTATATTTCATGCCTATATCTATTATATCTATTATATCCATATTTTATAACTATGTCTACTGTATCTATTATATCCCTATTTTATACCGATATCTATTATATCTATTATATCTGTATTTTACAACTATATGTATTATATCTATTATATGTATATTTTATACCTATATCTATTATATCTATGATGCCTATATTTTATACCTATATCTGTTATAAAGATGATGACTATATTTTTTACCTGCATCTATTATGTCTATGGTGTCTATATTTTATACCTATATCTCTTATATCCATTATTTCTACATTTTATACAAATATGTATTATGTCTATTATGTCTGTATTTTATACCTATATCTATTATGTCTATTATATCTATATTTTTACCTATATCTATTATGTCTTTATTTTATACCTATATTTATTATATCTATTATCTCTATGTTTTATACCACTATTATATCTGTTATATCTCTATTTTTTACCTATATCTATTATGTCTATATTTTATACTATATCTATTATATCTATTATGTCTATATTTTATACCTATATCTATTATATCTATTATATCCATATTTTATACCTCTAGTATTTATATTTTATAACCATATCTATTATATCTATATTTTATTACCTGTATCTATTATATCTATTATATCTGTATTTTTTACCTATATCTAGTATATCTATATTTTATACCTATATCTATTATATCTAGTATTTCCATATTTTATACTTATATCTATTATACCTAGTATATCCAAATTTATACCTATATCTATTATATCTAGTACATCTATATTTATACCTATATATATCTCTCTTATGTGAATATTTCATACTTATATCTATTATATCTATTCTGTCCTATATTTGATACCTATCGCGATTATATCTATTAAGTCTATATTTTATACCTATATCTATTATATCTATATCTATTTATACCTCTATATCTATTTATATCTATATGTGTTATATCTATATATAATTATGACTATAATTCATACCTATATCTATTATATCAATGATGTCTATATTTTATTCCTATATCTATTATTACCTATTATGTCTATATTTTATACCTATATATTTTATATATTATATGTATATTTTAAAACTTTATCTATCTATATGGATTATGAATATATTTCATATCTATATCTTTTATATCTATGATGTCTATATTTTATACCTATATCTATTATATCTATTATGTCAATATTTTATACCTATATCTATTATATCTACTATGTCTATATTTTATACCTCTATATATTATATCTATTATATCTATTTTATCTATGTTTTAAAACTATATCTATTATATCTATTATATCTATGTTTTATATCTATATCTATTGATATGGATTATATCTGTATTTTATACCTATATCTATTATATCTGTTACATCTATATTTTATACCTATATCGATTGTATCTATTATATTTATATTTTATACCTAGATTATATCGATATTTTATACCCATATCTATTATACATATTATATCTATATTTTATACCCATAACTATTATATCTATATTTTATACCTATATCTATTATATCTATTATGTCTATATTTGGAAACCTATGTCTATTATATGAATCATGTCTATATTTTATACCTATATCTATTATATCTCTAATCTCTATATTTTATACCTATATATATTATATCTATGATATCTAGGTTTTAATACCTTTACCTATTATATCTAGGTTGTCTATATTTTATATCCTATATCTATTATATCTATTATATCCATATTTTATAACTATATCTATTATATCTATTATATCCCTATTTTATACCGATATCTATTATATCTATTATATCTGTATTTTTTTTTTTATTATTATACTTTAAGTTCTAGGGTACATGTAGCATAACGTGCAGGTTTGTTACATATGTATACTTATGCCATGTTGGTGTGCTGCACCCATCAACTCGTCAGCACCCATCAATTCATCATTTATATCATGTATAACTCCCCAATGCAATCCCTCCCTCCTCCCCCCTCCCCCATCCCCATGATAGGCCCCAGTGCGTGATGTTCCCCTTCCCGATGTCCAAGTGATCTCATTGTTCAGTTCCCACCTATGAGTGAGAACATGCGGTGTTTGGTTTTCTGTTCTTGTGATAGTTTGCTAAGAATGATGGTTTCCAGCTGCATCCATGTCCCTACAAAGGACGCAAACTCATCCTTTTTTATGGCTGCATAGTATTCCATGGTGTATATGTGCCACATTTTCTTAATCCAGTCTGTCACAGATGGACATTTGGGTTGATTCCAAGTCTTTGCTATTGTGAATAGTGCCGCAATAAACATACGTGTACATGTGTCTTTGTAGTAGAATAATTTATAATCCTTTGAGGTATATACCCAGTAGTGGGATGGCTGGGTCATATGGTACATCTAGTTCTAGATCCTTGAGGAATTGCCATACTGTTTTCCATAATGGTTGAACTAGTTTACAATCCCACCAACAGTGTAAAGTGTTCCTATTTCTCCACATCCTCTCCAACACCTGTTGTTTCCTGACTTCTTAATGATTGCCATTCTAACTGGTGTGAGATGGTATCTCATTGTGGTTTTGATTTGCATTTCTGTGATGGCGAGTGACGATGAGCATTTTTTCATGTGTCTGTTGGCTGTATGAATATCTTCTTTTGAGAAATGTCTGTTCATATCCTTTCCCCACTTTTTGATGGGGTTGTTTGTTTTTTTCTCGTATATTTGTTTGAGTTCTTTGTAGATTCTGGATATTAGTCCTTTGTCAGATGAGTAGGTTGCAAAAATTTTCTCCCATTCTGTAGGTTGCCTGTTCACTCTGATGGTAGTTTCTTTTGCTGTGAAAAAGCTCTTTAGTTTAATTAGATCCCATATTTTATAACTATATCTATTATATCTATTATATCCCTATTTTATACCGATATCTATTATATCTATTATATCTGTATTTTACACCTATATCTATTATATCTATTACATGTATATTTTATACCTATATCTGTTATATCTATGTATTATACCTATATCTATATAAATATACTTTATATCTATATCTCTTATATCCATTATGTCTATGTTTTATACCTATATCTATTATATCTCTTATATCTATATTTTATACCTATATCTATTATATCTATATTTTATACCTATATCGATTATATCCCTTATGACTATATTTCATACCTATATCTATTATATCTGTGATGTCTATATTTTATTCCTATATCTATTATATCTATTATGTCTATATTTTATACCTATACATATTATATCTATTATATGCATATATTATAGCTATATCTATATCTATATTGATTATGACTATATTTCATACCTATATCTATTATATGTATGATGTCTATATTTTATACCTGTATCTATTATATCTATGATGTCCATATGTCTATATTTTATACCTATACATATTATATCTATTATATGTATATATTATAGCTATATCTATATCTATATCGATTATGACTATATTTCATACCTATATCTATTATATGTATGATGTCTATATTTTATACCTGTATCTATTATATCTATGTCTATATTTTATAACTATATCTATTACATCTACTATGTCTATATTTTATACCTCTATATATTATATCGATTATATCTATTTTATCTATGTTTTAAAACTATATCAATTATATCTATTATATCTATGTTTTATATCTATATAATTTATATAGATTATATCTGTATTTTTTACCTATATCTATTATATCTATTACATCTATATTTTATACCTATATCGATTATATCTATTATATCTATATTTTATACCTATATTATATCGATATTTTATACCTATATCTATTATATCTATTATATATATTTTATAGCCGTAACTATTATATCTATATTTTATACCTATATCTATTATATCTATTATGTCTATATTTGAAACCTGTATCTATTGTGTGAATCATGTCTATATTTTATACCTATATCTATTATCTCTAATGTCTATATTTTATACCTATATATATTATATCTATGATGTCTAGTTTTTATACCTATATCTATTATATCTATTATGTCTATATTATATGCCTATAACTATGATATCTATTATATCCATATTTTATAAGTATATCTATTATATCTATTACATCCCTATTTTATACCGATATCTACTATATCTATTATATCTGTATTTTACACCTATATCTATTATAACTATTATATGTATATTTTATACCTATATCTATTATATCTATGTATTATAACTATATCTATTATAACTATGCTTTATACCTATATCTCTTATATCCATTATGTCTGTATTTTATACCTATATCTATTATGTCTGTATTTTATACCTATATCTATTATGTGTATATTTAATGCTTATATCTATTGTATCTTTTATGTCTATATTTTATACATATATCTATTATATCTATTATATCTATCTTTTTCCTCTATATCTATACTTTATAACCATATCTATTATATCTATTTTATACCTGTATCTATTATATCTATGATATCTGTATTTTTTACCTATATCTATTATATCTATATTTTATACCTATAAATATTATACCTATTATGTCTATATTTGAAACCTATATCTATTGTATGAATCCTATTTGAAACCTATATCTATTATATCTGTTATATCTCTATTTTTTACCTATATCTATTATGTCTATATTTTATACCTATATCTATTATATCTATTAAATCTATATTTTATACCTATAGCGATTATATCTTTTATATCTATATTTCATACCTATATTATATCTATATTTTATACCTATATCTATTATATCTATATTTTATACCCATAACTATTATATCTATATTTTACACCTGTAACTATTATACCTAGTATGTCTATATTGAAACCTATATCTACTGTGTGAATCATGTCTATATTATATATCTATATCTACTATATCTATAATGTCTATATTTTATACCTATATATATTATATCTTTGATGTCTATGTTTTATACCTATATCTATTATTTCTGTGATGTCTACATTTATACCTTTATCTATTATATCTGTGATGTCTATATTTTATACCTATATCTATTATACCTTTGATGTCTATGTTTTATACCTGTATCTATTATACCTATGATGTCTATATTTTATACCCATATATATTATAGTTATGATGTGCATACTTTATACCTATATCTATTATGTCTGTGATGTCCATATTTTATACCTATATATATTATATCTATGTCTATATTTTATACATATATCTATTATATCTATGATGTATATATTTTATACCTATATCCATTATATCTATGATTTCGATGTTTCATACCTATATCTTTTATATCTATTATGTTTATATTTTGTACCTATATCTATGATGTCTATATTTTATACCTATAAATATTATGTCTATGATGTCTGTATTTTATACCTATGTCTGTTATATCTAGGATGTCTTTATTTTATAACCTATATCCAATATGTCTATTATGTCTGTATTTTATACCTATATCTATTATGTCTATTATGTCTATATTTGATGCTTATATCTATTATACCTATGATTTCTGTATTTATACCTATATCTATTATATGTATGATGTCTATATTTCATACCGATACCTATTATATCTATGATGTCGATATTTCATACCTGTATCTATTATATCCATGATGTTTATATTTTGTACCTATATTATATCAATGATATCTATATTTTATACCTTTATCTATTGTATCTATGATGTCTGTATTGTATACCCATTTCTATTATATCTATGATGTCTATATTGTATACCTATATCTATTATATCTAGGGATGTCTATATTTTATAACTATATCTATTATATCTTTTATATCTGTATTTTATACCTATAATCTATTATATCTATAATTTCATAACTATATATATTATATCTAGTATTTCTATATTTTATACCTATGTCTATTATATCCATTATATCTATATTTTATACCTATATCTATTATATCTATTATATCTACACTTTATACCTATATCTATTATATCTAGTATGTCTTTGTTTTATACTTACATTTATTATATGTATATATATATATTTATACCTATAATCTCTTATATCTATTATATCTAAATTTTTTTGTCTATATCTATTATATCTATATTTTATACCTGTATCTATAATATCTATTATATCTATATTTTGTACCTATACCAATTATATCTGTTATGTCTATATTTTATATTTATATCTATTATATCTATTATGTCATATATTTATACCTATATCTATTATCTATTATGTCTTTATTTTATACCCATATATATTATACTTATTATTTCTGTATTTTATACCTACATCTATCTATGATATCTATATTTTAAACCTATATCTGTTATACCTATGATGTCTATATTTTATAACTATATCTATTATATCTATGATGTCTATATTTTATACCCATATCTATTATATCTATTATATCTACATTTTATACCTATATCTATTATATCTCTTTTATCTATATTTCATACCTCTATTATATCTATTTTTTATACCTATATCTATTATATCTGTATTTTATACCTATATCTATCTATTATATCTATATTTTATACCTGTATCTATTATATCTATATTTCATACCTATATCTCTTACATCTATTATATCTGTATTTTATACCTACATCTATAATATCTATTATATCTATGTTTTATACTTATATTTATTATATGTATTAAATCTATATTTTATACCTATATCAATTATATCTATATTTTATACCACTATTTTATCTATATCAATATTTTATAATTCTATCTGTTATATCTATTATTTCTATACTTTATACCTATATCCGTTATATGCATTATATCTATATTTTATTCCTATATCTATTATATCTATATTTTATTACTTACATTTAGCATATCTATATTTTATACCTATATCTATTATATGTATATTTTATGCCTGTATCTATTATATCTATATTTTAGATCGATATCTATTTTATCTATCTATATTTTACTCCTATATGTATTATATCTATATTTTATACCTATATTATATTTATTTTATCCATATTTTATGCCGATATCTATTATATCTATAATATCTATATTTATGCCTATATCTATTATATCTATTATATGTATATTTTATACCTATATCTATTATATCTATATTTTATACCTATATCTATTATATCTATATTTTATGCCTATATCTTTTTTATTATATCTGTATTTTATACCTATATCTATTGTATATTTTATACCTGTTATGTTTATTCCTATATCAATATGCCTATATTTATACCCATATCAATTATATCTATTATGTCTATATTTCATGCCTATATCTATTATATCTATTATGTCTATATTTCATGCCTATATCTATTATATCTATGAAGTTTATATTTTATACCCATATCTGTTATACTATTATGTCTATACTCTATACCTCTATCTATAATATCTGTGATGTCCATATTTTATACCTATATCTATTATATCTATGAATTCTATATTGTATGCCTATATCTGTTATACTATGATGTCTATACTCTATACCTATATGTATTATATCTATGATGTCTATATTTTATACCTATATCTATCTATGATGTCTATATTTTGTGCCTATATCTATTGTATCTATGATGTCTATAATTTATACCTATATCTATTATATCTATGTCTATATTTTATCACTATTTCTATAATATCTATTATGTCTATATTTTATACTTATATCTATTATATCTATTATGTCTATATTTTATATCTATATCTATTATATCTATTATGTCTATATCTTATGCGTATATCTCTTATATGTTTTATGTCTATATTTAATACCTATATCTATTATATCTATTAGGTCTGTATTTATACCTATATCTATTATGTCCATATTTTTTACTTATATCTCTTATATCTATTATGTCTATATTATATATCTATATCTATTATATCTATTATGTCTATATTTTATTCCAATATCTATTATATCTACTATGTCTGTATTTTATAACTATATCTATTGTATTTATTATATCAATGTTTTATACCTATGTCTATTTAAGCTATTATGTCTATATTTTATACCTGTATCTATTATATCTATTATGTCTATACCTTATACCTATATCTATTATATCTATTATGTCTTTATTTTAAACCTATACCAATTATATGTATTATGTATATATTTCATACCTATATATATTATAACCATTATGTCTATACTTTTTACCTATATCTATTATGTGTATATTTTATACCTATATCTATTATTATTATTTTGTGTATATTTGATACCTATATCTATTATATCTATTATGTGTATATTTAATACCTATTTCTATTATATCTATTATGTCTATATTTAATATCTATATCTATTATGTCTATATTTTATACCTATATCTATTATATCTATTATGTCTATATTTTATACCTATATCTATTATATCTCTTATGTCTATATTTTATACCTATATTTATTATATCTATTTTGTGTATATTTTTTAACTTTATCTATTATATCTATTATGTCTATATTTTATACCTATATCTATTATATCTATTATGTCTATATTTTTTACCTATATCTATTATATCCATTATGTCTATATTTTATACCTATATCTATTATATCTAGTATGTCTATATTTTAAAAACCGATATCTATTATATCTATTATGTCTATATTTAATACCTATATCTATTACGTCTATATTTTATACCCATCTCTATTATATCTATTATGTTTATATTTTATACCAATATCGATTATATCTATATCTATATTTTATACCCATATCTATTTTGTCTGTATTTTATACCTATATCTATTATGTGTATATTTTATACCTATGTCTGTTATATCTATTTTCTTTATATTTTATACCTATATCTATTAATACTATTATGTCTATATTTTATATCTATATCTACTATGCGTATATTTTATACCTATAACTATTATATCTATTTTGTGTATATTTTATACCTATATCTATTATATCTCTTATGTCTATATTTTATTCCGATAATTATTATATCTAATATATCCATATTTTATACCTATATCTATTATATCTATATTTTATATCTATATCTATTATATCTATTATGTCTATATTTTATTCTTATATCTATTATATCTACTATGTCTATATTTTACACCTATATCTATTATATCTATTACGACTATATTTTATACCCATCTCTATTATATCTATTATGTTTATATTTTATACCTATATCCATTAGGTCTATGTCTATATTTTATACCTGTATCTATTTTGTCTATATTTTTTACCTATTTCAATTATGTCTATATTTTATTCCTGTATCTATTATATCTCTTATGTCTATATTTTATTACTATGTCTATTATATCTATTATGTCTGTATTTTATACCTATATCTATTATATCAATTATGTCCACATTTTATACTTATATGCTTATATCTATTATGTCTATATTTTATATCTATATCTATTATATCTATTATGTCTATATTTTATACCAATATCTATTATATCTATTATGTCTATTTTTTATGCCTATATCCATTATATCCACTATATCTATATTTTTTACCTATATCTATTATATCTACTCTGTGTATATTTTATACCTATATCTATTATATCTATTATGTCTATAATTTATAACTATATCTATTATATCAATTATGTCTAAATATTTTACCTATATCTATTATGTCTATATTTTATACCTATGTCTATTATATCTTTTATGTCTATATTTTATAACTATATATTATGTCTATATTTACACCTATATCTGTCATATCTATTTTGTCTGTATTTTATAACTATATATTATGTCTATATTTTATATGTATATCTACTTTGTCTATATTTTACACCTATATCTATTATATCTATTCTGTGTATATTTATACGTATATCTATTATATCTTTACGTCTATATTTTATACCTATAACTATTATGCCTATATTTATACCTATATCTATTATATCTCTTATGTTTATATTTATATCAATATCTATTATATCTTTTGTGCCTATACCTTATACCTATATCTATTATGTCTATATTTAATATCTTTATCTATTATATCTATTATGTGTATATGTTATAACTATATGTGTTTTGTATATTATGTCTATATTTTATGCCTATGTCTGTTATATCCACTATATCTATATTTTATACCTATATCTATTATATCTATATTTGATACTATATCCATTATATCTATTATATCTATATGTTATACATATATCTATTATATCTCTTGTCTATATTTTATACCTATATCTATTATATCTATTATGTCTATATTTTATACCTATAATTATTATATCTCATATGTCTATATTTCATACCTATATCTATTATGTCTATATTTTAAACCTATTACTATTATATCTATTTTGTCTATATTTTATACCATTATCTATTATATGTAATATGTCTATATTTTATACCTATATCTATTATATCTATATTTTATACCTGTATCTATTATATGTATTACATCGTATACTTTATACCTATATTATTCAATCTATTATATCTGTATTTTATGCCAATTTTTTATCGATTATATGTATTATTTATATACTTTTTATCTATGTCTATAATACCTATTATATGTATATTTTATACCTATATCTATTATATCTATTGTATCCATATTTTATACCTATACCGATTATATCTATTATGTCTATATTTTATAGCTATATCTATTAGGTCTATATTTTACCTGTATCTATTCTATTTATTATGTCTATATTTTATTCCTATATTTATGATATCTATTATGTCTGTATTTTACACGTAAATCTATTGTATCTATTACGCCTATATTTTATACCCATCTCTATTATATCTATTATTTGTATATTTTATTCCTATATCTATTATATCTATGTCTATATTTTATACCTATATCTATTTTGTCTATATTTTATTCCTATATATATTATGTCTATATTTTATACCTATATCTATTTTATCTATTATGTCTATATTTTGTACCTATATCTAGTAAATTTATTATGTCTATATTTTATACGTATATCTATTAAATCTATTATGTCTATGTTTTATATCTATATCAATTATGTCTATATTTTATACCTATATCTATTATATCTCTTATGTCTATATATTATACCTATAATTATTATATCTAATATGTCTATATTTTATACCTATATCTATTATGTCTATATTTAATACCTATATCTATTATATCTATTATGTCTGTATTTTATACCTATATCTATTGTATCTTTTATGTCTATATCTTATACATATATCTGTTATATCTATTACGATTATATTTCATACCTATTCCTATTATAACTATTATGTCTCTATTTTATATCTATATCTTTTATGTCTATTATATCTATAACTTATACATATATCTATTATATCTATTATGTCTATATTTTATACCTATATTTATTATATCTATTATGTCTGTGTTTTATACCTATATCTATTATATCTATTATGTCTATATTTTATACCTATATCCATTATATCTATTATGTCTACATTTTATACCGATATCTATTATATCGATAATTTCTATATCTTATACATATATCTATTATATCTATTATGTCTCTATGTTATACCTATATCTATTATGTCTATATTTTATACGTATATCTATTAAATGTATTATGTCTATATTTTATACCTATATCTATTATATCTATTATGTCTATATTTTATACCTATGTCTATTATATCTCTTATGTCTATATATTATACCTATAATTATTATATCTATTATGTCTATATTTTATACCTATGTCTATTATATCTACTATGTCCATATTTTACACCTATATCTATTACATCTATTACGTCTATATTTTATACACATCTCTATTATAGCTATTATTTTTACATTTTATACCTATATCTATTATATCTATGTCTATATTTTATACCTATATCTATTAGGTGTATATTTTATATCGATATCTATTATGTCTATATTTTATACCTATATCGATTATATCTATTATGTCTATATTTTACACCTATATCTATTATATCCATTATGTCTATATTTTATACCTATATCTATTATATCAGTGTTTTATACCTATATCTAATAAAGCTATTATGTCTTTATTTTATACCGTTATCTATTATATCTATTATGTCTATATCTTATACCTATATCTATTATATCTATAATGTCTTTGTTTTAAAACTATAACTATTGTATCTATTATGTCTATATTTCATACCTTTACCTATTATATCTATTATGTCTATATTTTATATCTATATCTATTATATATATCATGTCTGTATCTCATACATATATCTATATCTATTATGTCGATATTTTTACCTATATTTATTATATCTATTATGTCTATATTTATACCTATATCTTTTATATCTATTTTGTCTATATTTTATACCTATTTCAATTATGTCTATATTTTATTCCTATATCTCTTATATCTATTATGTCTATATTTTATACCTATATCTTTTATGTCGATTAAGTCTATATCTTATACATATATCTATTATATCTATTTTGTCTATATTTTATACCTATTTCAATTATGTCTATATTTTACTCCTATATCTATTATATCTATTATGTCTATATTTTATACCTATTTCTATTATATCTATTATGTCTATATTTAATACCTATATCTATTATGTCTATATTTTATACCTATATCTTTTATATCTATGTCTATATTTTATAACGATATCTATTATATCTATATTTTATACCTATATCGATTATATCTGTTATGTCTATATTTTATACCTATATCTATTATATCAATTATGTCTTTATTTCATATCTATATCTATTAAATCTATTATGTCTGTATTTTATACTTATATCAATTATGTCTATATTTTATAGCTATTTCAATTATATCTATTATGTCTATATTTAATACCTATATCTATTATGTCTATATTTTCTACCTATATCTATTATATCTATTATGTCTATATTTATACCTATATCTATTATATCCATTATGTCTATATTTTATACCTATATGTATTATATCTAATATGACTATATTTTACACCTATATCTATTATATCTTTTAAGTCTATATTTTATACCCATCTCTATTATATCTATTATGTTAATATTTTATACCTATATCTATTATATCCATGTCTATATTTTATACCTGTATCTTTTTTGTCTATATTTTATATCTATATCTATTATGTTTATATTTTATACATATATCTATCATAATTATTATGCCTATATTTGATCCCTATATCAATTATATCTATTATGTCTATATTTTATACCTATTTGTATTATATCTATTATGTCACTATTTTATACCAATATCTATTATGTCTATATTTTATACCTATATCTATTATATCTGTTATGTCTATGCTTTATACCTATATCTATTATATCTAGTATATCGTATATTATACCTATAGCTATTATATATATATTTTATACCTATATCTATGATATCTATGATATCTATATGTTATATCTATATCTATATCAATTATGTCTATATTTTATACCTATATCTATTATATCTATTATGTCTATATTTTATACCTATATCTGTTATAGCATTTTGTCTGTATTTCATACGTATATCTATTATGTCTATATTTTATATTTATATCTATTATATCTATTATGTCTGTATCTTATACATATATCTATTATACCTTTATGTGTATATTTCATACCTATATTATTATGTCTATATTTCATACCTACAATTTTATCCCACTTATGTCTCTATTTTATACCTATATTTGTTATATCTATATTGTCTGTGTTTTTTAAATATATCTAGTATGTCTATGTTTTATACTTATATCTATTATATCTATTATGTCTGTATTTTATACCCATATCTATTATATCTACTATGTCTATATTTTATAACTATACATATTATATCTTTTATGTCTATATTTTATACCTATATCTATTATATCTATTATGTCTTTATTTTAAACCTATATCTATTACATCTATCATGTGTATATTTCATACCCATAACTATTATAACCATTATGTCTATATTTTGTACCTATATCTATTATGTCTATATTTTTTATCTATATCTATTATAATTATCATGTCTATATTTGATACCTATATCTATTATATCTATTGTGTCTATATTTTATACCTATTTCTATTATATCTATTATGTCTATATTTAATACCTATATCTATTATGTCTGTATTTTATACCTATATCTATTAAACTATTATGTGTCTATTTTTTACCTATATCTATTATGTCTATATTTCATACCTACATTTTTATACGAGTTATGTCTACATTTTATACCTATATCTATTATATCTATTATGTCTATATTTTATGCCGATATGTATTATGTGTATATTTTATACCTATATGTATTATATCTACTCTGACTCTATTTTATACCTATATCTATTATATCTAATATGTCTATATTTTAAACCTATATCTATTATGTCAATATTTTATATCAATATCTATTATATCTATTATGTCTGTATTTTACACCTCTATTATATCTATTATGTCTATATTTTATACCTTTATCTATTGTGTCTATTATGTATATATCTTATACATATATCTATTATATCTATTATGTCTATATTTTATACCTATATATCTTACATGTATTTTGTCTATATTTTATACCTATTTCAATTATGTCTGTATTTTATTTCTATATCTACTATATCTATGATGTCTGTATTTTATAGCTATATCTATTATATCTATATTTTATACCTATATCTATTATATATATTATGTCTATATCTTATAATATATCTATTATATCTATTATGTGTATATTTATACCTATATCTATTATGTTTATATTTATATACCTATATCTATTATATCTATTATAGCTATATTTTATACCTATATCAATTATAACCTATTATGTCTATATTTTATACCTATATCTATAATATGAATTATGTCTATATTTTATACCTATATCTATTATATCTACTATGTCTATATTTTACTCCTATACCTATTATATCTATTACATCTATATTTTATACCCATCTCTATTATATCTATGATGTTATATTTTATACCTATATCTACTGTATCTATGTCGGGATATTTTTGCTACCTATATCTATTTTGTCTATATTTCATGCCTATATCTATTATATTTATATATATAGTTATTATATGTATATTTTATACCTATATCTATTATATCTATTATGTCTATATTGTTATACCTATATCTATTACATCTATTATGTCTATATTTTATACTTATATCTATTAATATATTATGCTATATTTTATACCTATATCGGTTATATCCATTTTGTCTGTATTTTATACGTATATCTATTATCTATATTACCTTATATCTACTATATCTATTATTTCTGTATTTTATACCTATATCTATTATGTCTATTTATCTATATTTTATATCTATACATATAACTTTTATGTCTGTATTTTATACCTATATCTATTATGTCTATATCTTATAACTATATTTATTATATCTATTATGTCTTTATTTTAAACCTATATCTATTATATCTATTATGTCTATATTTCATACCTATATCTATTATATCGATCATGACAATATCTATACATATATCTATTATATCTATTATGTCTATATTTTACACCTATATCTATATCTATTATGTCTATATTTTATACCTATAACTATTATATCTATTATGTCTATATTTTATACCTGTATCTATTGTATCTATTATGTCAATATTGTATACCTATAACTATTATATCTATTATGTCTATATTTTATACCTGTATCTATTGTATCTATTTCGTCTATATTTTACACCTATATCTATTATGTCTATATTTCATGCCTATATCTATTATATCTATTATGTCTATATTTTATACCTATATCTATTATATCTATTATGTCTATATCTATAGTATCTATTATGTCTATATTTTATACCTATATCTATTATATCTATTATGTCTATATTTTATACCTATGTCTATTATATCTGTTATGTCTATAGTTTATACCTATATCTAATATATCTATTATATATATATTTTCTACCTATATCTATTATGTCTATATTATATACCTATATGTATTATGTCTATTATGTCTATATTTAATACCTATATCTATTATATCTATTATGTCTATATTTTAAACCTTTATCTATTCTCTCTATTTTTTATACCAATATCTCTTATGTCTATTATGTCTGTATTTTATACCTATATCTATTATGTCTATTATGTCTATATTTCATACCTATATATATTAAGTCTATATTTTTACCTATATTATTATATCTATTATGTCTATATTTTATACCTATATCTATTATGTCTATATTTTATACCTATATCTATTATGTCTATATATTATAACTATACCTATTATATCTATTATGTCTATTTTTATTACCTATATTTATTATCTGTATTATGTCTATATTTTATACCTATATCTATTCTGTCTATATTTTGTACCTATATCTATTATATCTATTATGTCTATATTATATACCTGTATGTATTTGTCTATATGCCTAATTTATACCTATCTATTATATCTATTATGTCTATATTTTATACCTATATCTATTATGTCTATATATTATAACTATACCTATTATATCTATTATGTCTATTTTTAATACCTATATCTATTATATCTATTATGTCTATATATTTCACCTATAACTATTTTGTCT
>NW_022141887.1:0-35981 GCF_007565055.1 Rhinopithecus roxellana | reverse complement strand
GCAAATGCTGATTAAATGTATACCTTCTTCCACTCAGATGTTAATGTGTCCCTTCCTCAGTATATTTATTAGGCTGTGTATATCTCAAGCATAGATTAATTTGTTTTGTAAGATTTCAAAACATTTTTTTAGCCCTGTAATGAATATAAAATGGATCCCTACTGCCTATCTTAGAAAATGTGCATTTCATAGAATTTAAAAAATAAATCCTTTTAAATTGCCCATCTGCTTAAGCTGTGTTTGCGGAACATTAGAACTATGTCATGTCTTAGAAACATGTGTCATACTACTATTGTGGACATTACTGCATTTTAAGGAATAAAATAATATTATTAAGAAGTATTTTTTCAGTGATACAGTAAGAATATTGCTAGAGATTTGACCTATTTGTGAAAAATCTTTGCATGATTATTAGCCTGCTAACAATAAAATGAACTCTGCAAACGTGATCCAAGCTTTCGGTATGAAATTATGTGCTGGCTGCACAGTCCCCTGGGAGACCAGTGTGAGTCCAGATGCCTCTTTGCTGGTTTGTTTCATTTCTGGGGTTCATTTTGTTTAAAGGTTTTTATCATATTTTCAAAGTACAGAAGTCAGGCATGTCAAGTTCAAGTCTTGTCCCCCCCAAACTTTAAAAAATATATGACATTGGATAATAACAAACTGGACAAATAAGATATTTTCTTTCATTGAAGGTTGGTAATATTTTACTCATTTAAAAATTTTTGGGTGGGCACAGTGGCTCACACCTGTAATCCAGCACTTTGGGAGGCCAAGGTGGGTGGATCACCTGAGGTCAGGAGTTTGAGTCCAGCTGGCCAACATGGTGAAACCCTGTCTCTACTAAAAATACAAAAAATTAGCCGGGCATGGTGGTGCATGCCTATAATCCCAGCTACTCAGGAGGCTGAGGCAGGAGAATCTCTTGAACTCAGGGGGCGGAAGTTGTAGTGAGCCAAGATTATCCCACTGGATTCCAGCCTGGGCGACAGAGCAAGACTCCATCTCAAAAAATAATTTAAAAAAAAGAATTCTCTAAATTGTGGGTCAGAATTCAAGCTAATAGAAACCTGTGGGGAAAAAAAGCATTTGCAGGTCTACTTGTGGAATCCATAATTCTTTTCAGAGGCAGCGACGTTACCAAAAAAAAATGGTATGAGCATGTCCCCAAGCAGAAAACCCCCTTCAGTGCAATGCTGACAATATCTGGGTGCTCCGGGGGTTCTTGGGAGTGCAGCTGACATCCCGGCTGTGCTGCTCGTGTGCTAAGTGGTTTTGTATCCACTGAGAAGGACCTGTCAACAGGTGGCTGCTCGGGCCCCTAAAGAACGGATGTGTGGTGTCTGTGAAGCCTGTGCGGATCTCTGAGGAGTATCTGTGAGGGGCATCTCACCTACAGCGAGGACGCTGTGTGAGCCCGTGGGGGAGGCCCGTGCCAGGCTCCTGCTGAGAACTCTGAGTGAGGTCTCTGTGGAGCCTCAGCGTGAGGTTTCTGCCGAGTTCTAAGTGGAAAGTCTCTAGGAAATCCGAGTCTTCCTGTACGAGACCTGTGAGGCCACATGAGGTCTCTGTGGGAGGACTCCGGGGCAGCGAGAGGGCTCTGTTGTCTCTTGTGAGGCCCCTGTATGAGGCCTTTGCAGAAGGTCTCCGTGGGAGCTATCTTCCAGAGGTCTCTGTGGGGTCTCTGTGGGAAGTCCCTGTGTGAAATCTCTGGGTGAGGGACCATGGGACTAGATGAAGTCTGTGTGAGGACCTGTGAGGACCCTGTGAGAGCTCTACAAAATCTCTGTGTGGAATGTCTGAGGGAATTCTGTGAGAGGTTTCTGGGCCATGAGTGTGGAGCAACCTGGGGCCTGTGTGTGAGGAATCTGTACAAGGTCTCTGTGGAGACGGGGAGATCTCCAGGCAAGGTCTCTGTGTGAGGAGGACTCTGAGAGAGGTCTCTGTGAGCAGTGGGGGTGCTGTGTGCCCTTTCTGGAGCTGGAGGCCGGGGGTTGCGTGAGCTGCATGAGTCTCTGCATGAGTCCCCGTTTTAGGGCTCTGTGGGAAGTCTCTGAGGCCTTTGTGGGGTCTCTGTGTGAGAACGTGGAAGATCTCTGACTTTGCGGGAGGTCTCTGTGGGACTGAGTGAGTCTCTCAGTGACCTCTGGGGTTCTGTGGGGTCTCTGTGTGAGAACCGGAAGATCTCTGACTTTTGAGGGAGGTCTCTGTGGGACTGAGTGACGTCTCTCAGTGTGGCCTCTGTGGGGTCTCTGTGTGAGGACTCTGGGAATCTCTGTGCTAGGTCTCCGTGGGGCACCATCAGGTCTCGGAGAGCTCCGTGGGGTCTCTGTGGAGGCTGCAGTGTGTCTCTCTGTGGCAGAGAGAGGTCCAGCGTGCTCACTCTGTACGGGATGTCTCTGTGAGGTTCCTGTGGGAGGTCTCTGTGGGTCTCTCCATTGCTGGCCTCGCTGCCCCTCATGGGAGACGGAGCCACAGAAGGGCTCATGGCTTGTGGCTTCCTGTGTTCTTGTTGGTCTCTCAGCGTGGCCTGTGGCACTTCTAGCCTGAGCCGTGGGCTCCACATCCCGCTCCTCCACATCCCAGAACTTGCCTCTTGGTTTCCTAAGGGAACCCGGCAGCAGCCAGGCCTGGCCCATCCTCAGCGGTCAGGGTCCCAGCTCTGTGCCCACACTCTCCTGAGCTCCCGGGGGACCGGGGGTGCTCTCTGCTCCAGGTCCCTGCCCCTCCTGCTGATCCTGGCTCCGCTGTCACTGCGGGGCCCACCTTGAAGGCTGCCTCAGTTATCCAGGCCCCAGAGAGGACCAGGCCCCAGGAGAAGCCACAGGCTGGGGACCGTGCCCACTGCCCCCTCCATCCCAGGTGCAAGCCAGCCCCATATGTTGGGGGCAGGGCCATTTCCATTGCCATCTAGATCAGTGGCACTGCCTGGCACAGGCCTCTCCACCACTGAAATGAGGCCCCAGGACCTGGGCCTCCTGCACGCCTGTATGTGGCACAAGGCACAGAAAACTCCTGTAGAGACCTGGCTCCTCCTGTCCCTGATTTGTGGAGACCTCCCGTTTTCCCATATGGACAGGGCCCAGAGAGGAGGAAAGCTGTGCTGAAAGCAGAGGGAGACGGCAGGGACCGCTCCTGCCCTGCCACCCCCTGCCCATTCTGGACAGGTCACTTCCAGCTCCGTTGTGTGTTCAAATCCTGCCTGCCTGCCTCTTCCCCTGCTGGTCTTTGGGGCAAGCCAGGACCTCAGGAGCCAGGGGAGGTTGGCTGTCTGACCCCAGCTCGGCTGCTGGGCCCTTGGAAGTCACCACCTCTCCCCCAGGAGCGGTCCTGGGGCTACGTGTATATTAAAGGTCCCCAGACTCCAAGTTATGCCTGCGGTTCTCTAGTCCTTGCTTTTCACCTGTTGTCAACACATCCTTGAAAAAATTCAATAGATGGGCCAGGCACGGCGGCTCACACCTGTAATCCTAGTACTTGGGGAGGCCGAGGCTGGTAGATCACCTGAGGTCAGGAGTTCGAGACCATCCTGGCCAACATGGCGAAACTCCCGTCTCTACTAAAAATACAAAAATTAGTCGGGTGTGGTGGTGGGTGCCTATCATCTCAGCTACTTGGGAGGCTGAGGCAGAAGAATCACTTGAACCCAGGGGCCGGAGGTTGCAGTGAGCCGAGATAACGCTACTTCACTCCAGCCTGAGCAAAAGAGCAAAATTCCGTCTCAAAAAAAAGTTCGGTAGGTTATTTGTGCAAGCTTATCAAAGATGTTAAGAAACTCGTCTTCCTTATTCACTTTGCCACTTTGCCATCTCGCTAATATGGCCCTCTGTGTTGGGGGCAAATGTGGTTTTTCTAGGTCTGTGATCTGGGAGCTGGAGCAGGGACGGACCCTGGGGTGGTGCCGGGATGAGCCACTAGGCCCCTCTAGGCCTCTCGAAGGGGCTGGAATGTCAGAGTCTCCTGGGTCACGGCACCACTTAATGGCTCCCTCACACACACTTCACCCCTTTGCAGCTCTCTGTCTGCATCCCCTGTAGCTCTACAGAGTCCCACATCAGATCCCTCACACACACTTCACCCCTTTGCAGCTCTCTGTCTGCATCCCCTGTAGCTCTACAGACTCCCACATCAGAAGCCTCTGCACGCACAGGCTTACCCTGTTCCATTCACCCAGAACCACTTCTTGGAAGCTGAGAGACACGTAGGTGAGAGAGACAAAGCCAGGTGACCCAGGAGCACGGTCGTTCACTCGTTTGGGGCAGGGAAGTTCACGGCCCTCAGCAGCCTCCATGAAGGCTACCCCCCCTGCTCCCCGACCCCCACCTACACATGCACAGAGCTGGCAGGTCTGTCCCCACCGCCACTCCAGAGTGCGAGAAAGGGAGAGGCAGTGGGATGGGGACTCTGCGCTTCGCACGTTGAGCTAAGAGGGCCCATCTCCATCCCAGCCTTTGTCAGGGAGAGAAGGGGCTTCCCAGGGGCAGGCATTATCTATTCTCCACCAGGATACCCAGGGGCAAGACTTCTCCCACTTCTGAACTCAGGGCCCAGCACTCTCCCACCCAAACTTCCACTGTTTTGTGACACAGGAAGCTACTGGGCTCTGGCACTTCCTGGAGCCTGCATGGCGATGTTCAGCCCTGTGACATCTCTGCAAACCTTCTCCCTAGAGCTGCATAAACTTTGAGGTAGACAGTAAGTAGTGGAAAGATGGGTTGAACCGTATTTCAGAGTGGGCTCTTCATAGGTTTTTCTTATCTTGTTTTTAGAATTTTTTGTTGTTTGTGTAAAGACAGTGTTACGGAAACGTAAGGTTCAGTAAAGGAACTCAGGATGAAGGTGGGCTTGCAGCATCACTGTCAGCCCCCGTCCATGTCCTGTTGCTTCTAGAAACCAAGCCCACACCAAGCACAGCACAAATCAAAGCCATCACCCTCTCGTGAATAAAAAACCATATATATTGTGGAATATTATGTACTAACATGAGAGAAAATATTTGTTCTCTACATAGAGTGAATTTTTTCTTGGGGACTTGTTTTTCTCTAAGGAAGGCTAAAAAATTAGACCAAATTAGATACCTCCCCGAAGAAGACAGTGCCTGGGACAGTGGTGATGGTAGCTGGAGGCACCGGGTGTCTTCGGCCAGTGCTGAGGGGGACTGACTGGGGATACAGCTTTCTTGGGGAGCAAGAACTGGGGATGTTGCAGGCCCCATGGCTCATTGTTGCACCGGACACTTTTCAGGGGCTGTTGATCTCTGATTTGCCTCTCTCTGTTGGGACAACTCTGGCTCTTGAGAGTGGCTTGTTGACTGCTGGCGGCACAGCTCAGCATTCTGCTGTGTTCTGAGTAGAATGAGAAGGGGTGCCTGTGGTTGCAGGGGAACCCACAGACTGGAGCTTGAAACTCCTGTTTGTGCTGATTTACCTTCGAGGCCTGGCGTGCATGGCAAAGTGACATTTTCTCCTCCAGCATCTGTCCGACTGCTGTCATGAGTCCCTGAGCTTCAGCACTGCTGCTGTACACACAGGACCTGTTTTTTCCTGTTTTTTGGTTCTCAGCAGTGACTGGTGCTGGCTTGCTTTTTTCCTTTGAGAAAACCCGCTGAAAAAATTGCTTGATGTTTTCTCCAAAGTGGCTTATTGAAGGAGGTTGTTTCTTTGATGGCAATGGCCGGACACCTTCATCCTGATGAGTGTCTTCTGTTTTTCTGACCGGGGTAAGTTGAGGAGTCTTCAATTCTTCAAGCCTTTCTTCATGTCTTTCTAAGTTGGGCTTCCTAGAGTTCTCACTCTTGTGAGTAGGGGGAAATATCGGGCTTTGTCTCTTGCATGAGACTTGACAGTTTGGGTTCTTGGGCTCCCTGTGCCCCAAGTTGCTCCTTCTGGCTGCCATGAGGTCACGTAGCTCCTGGGAAGCCTGCATGTTACCAGCAGGCGTGCTCTGGAGATGGCCCTGGGGCACTTGAGGAGCCAAATTCTCTGCAGCCAGGGGCAGAACAGACGCTTGCTCATCTGGAAGGAGCACAACAGTGGCACAAACTTGAGGCTGGGTCTCTGACTTCTTGGCCATTCCAGGCTCAAATTCACTAATAACCTCCTCCATAAGACACAGCTGTCTTGGATCTTGGGAGACAGACATTTTAGGGAGTAGAGAACTTTTGCTGGTCCCTGGAGCCTCGAAACCATGCACATCTTCCCTTGTGGCTTGGAGGTTTGCCAGCATAGGGGTTCCTGAGGGGACTCTGGGTTGTGGCACTGCCTCCCTGGTCTCTACAGCCCTTGAAGACTGGGCTCCTAAGCTCCTGCTCTGCTGGGTGCTGCCTATGAGGCTGTATGTGAGGGGCTTAGATGGCCACCTGCCCTCCTGTGCAGCTGGAGGAGGCTTCAAGGGCCCATGATCATTCCAAGATGGGATCCCTGGCGGGGCCTCTGGAACTGCTTACATGCAGGGGAAGAGGCCAGAAGACTCTCTGGCACGTCCGATGCTTTGGTCAGCACCTGCTTTCTCAGATTTGCCATTGGTTGCTCGCTAAGGAACGTGGCCACCTCAACTTTTGAGCCAGCCCCAGATTCACAGGTGGCTGAGGAGGGACCGGCAAGCTGTGTAAGGGACTAGGACGAAACCTTTTCCAGTTTAAAGCACTAAATGGGTTTGAGGACCCTGAGGGGTAGACCCCACCTGTGTTTGGCCCATAACCTCCCAATATGGGCTCCCAGCACCTGCTGAGTACACGGCTCAAGGAAGGGAAGCACCTGGGCTGTGTTCACATAGGCTTTCCCACTTTTCAGGGGTGCTAGATTGCTGGTTTTCATGTGGGTGTTGGACACGGGAAAAGCCTGGTTGGCAGCAAGCCAGGATCGACGCACTCTCACAGGGATGAAGCCCTCGTTCATCTGGCCCAACTTCCTGCGCACGTGGGCTTTCAGGACGTTTTCTATACAATTCCTCTCTATGCGTCTTAATAAATCACTTCCCGAGTCACTCCTCAAGGGCTTCCTCAAGTCCCTTTCCGACTCCTCAGAGGTCGCCCCCAGAACCTTCCCTGGGAAGCTTTCCATGCCCCTGGATAGATTTTGCGGGGTCTGCCCCAGAATTTGCCCCAGATGTGGGCACGGGTCCCCCTCCAGCTGGAACTTCACCTTCTGTGCCTCCTTGCTGCTTTCGCCTGTGGACGTGGAGGACTGCCAGGGCCTGGGTTTGCCCTTGGCCTGACTTGTCCCTGACGATTCGTCCCGAAGCTGCATCAGATCCAGAGACTCTTGGATCCTTCCCAGGTTGCCCTGGTGTTGAATGAACCACTTTTGAATGTGTTGCTCCAGTTGTCTCCGGACTTCAGGACTGATTGGAAAGTTCTCAGGCAGAATGGATGGCAAGCTTTCCTGGGGAAGGTTAGGAGTGGAGACACTAAACACAGCCTGAGATTTTTGGACCCTAGAGGGTAAAGCCAACCCACCTTCTAGTTGTTTCCTCAACAAAGGCCATTCAGGGTGCTGAGTTTCAGGTAGGCAGAGAGCTTGCAGTTTATTCTGCGATGCAGGGCAAGCTACTCCAGAGTTATTAATCGGGGATGGAAAAGCAGGAGATAGGACTGGGAAAGAGGACTGAAGATGGGCCTGAGCCATAGGTATGGGCCGGAATTGGGGCGTGGATGAAATAAAGGGTTGGGACTCGGGCCCCAGATGGGACAGGGCCTGGGCCTGGAAAAGCAGTGGGGACATTGTAGTCTCCCTTCGAATTGGGCAGACATTGGAAATCCCATTGAACAAGAAAGGAGGAGACTGTAAAGTGTAAGACCTTTCAGTGACCCAGGCATTAGCCACCAGGGATTCGCTGTGCAGAGAGGGGAGGCCCCAGAAAAGCTGGCTATAATTCTTCTGAAAACTTTCCTGCAAGATCCTAGGATCTGAGAGCTTCTGAGGACTGGGCAGCTGTTTGGAGTTCTCGCCCATGTTCCAGAAGGGTTTTGGAGTTGTGGGGTCCTGCTCAGCATCCAGTGATTTAACCAAATTCCCCAAAGAATTCAAGTGCTTTTCTGGGCTCATTTGTTTTGGAAAGGATCCATTGTTTTCTTTTTCCTCCGAAATGTCGACCTTGGCTCTTTCTAGTGACTTGTATACCCATGCCATTCTGGCCATCAGAGTTGAGTAAAACTGGGCTACCAGCTTCCATCTGACAGGTCTCTGGTGGGTGGTGGGAAAGATGATCTTGCTGGACTGACGAGTTGAAGACACACCAGGTTCTGGTAGTCTCCTGCCACCAGGAGAAGGCAGAAACTTGACTGTTTGAGCCGCCAAGGCCTGAGATGGCTGGGACAGAAGCTGCCAAATCCTTACGTGGCGACAAGCTTTGAGGGACGGTGCCCAGTGGAAGTGCCACTGAGTCACAGTGAGATGGAATTATCAGAGTGGAGTCCCGCAGGGGAGGAGCAGGGAAAGCTTTTGGAGGAGACGGAGAGCAGGCCGGAGGATCAGGGGTGTGTGGTGGGTGAGGGAAAAGTGCAGGTGGCTCGGGTGAGGGGCTTTCTGGGGAAAGGGAAGGTTCTGGTGGCTGGGAGGCACTTAGGGAGGAGACTGAGGTGGTCATTGGGCCTGGTGATGGGGCGGAGGCCAGATGCTGAGGATGCTTGGTTCGAGGATCCGGGGAAGCTAACGGGGAAAGCATGGGAGCGGCATCTTCCACAGGCTCATGAGAGGACCCGGAGGCTCCGTCAGGTGCTCTTTTGCCCACCTCACCTGGGGGGTCTGGACCGGAGAGCTGACCAAAGTCACCTTTGTCAGGATGTGGCCCCAGGAGGCTGCAGGAGACAGGAGGCACAAGCTGCAGCCAGGAGCAGGTAGGGCCAGGGGCAGAGTGGGAGCTCGGGTCACCGCCCCTCCACCACCCCACATCCTAACTGCGCAATTCTCCTGCTACCCCTTGCCCCAGGGTTTTACTCCCATCCTCTGTCCCCCTGGTCTCCACATCCCAGGTCATCTCCAGGCTGCCTATGGCCCTGGGGTCACATCCCAGCCCTGGTAGGAAGGATGAAGGGAATGGGAAGTGCCTCACCTCTGCAGTTGTGAAAACAGGTTCCAAATCTCCTCCAGGTCTCTCTGGCAAGCTCTACAAGCTGGAAATCAGGAGACCGGGTGAGGGCAGTGCAGGAGGGGCCTGGGATCTCACAGGAGGATGAGTGCATGTTTCTTTAGGGAAGACCATGGGGAATTAGACCCTGGAACCCGCACATCTGTGTCCAGAGCCACATGGCCCCGAGGGTAATAGCAAGGCATGGCAGGCAGGGCTTTGTCATTCACAAAGGCTTCCACACACGGACCCTCCCACCCCCACAGTCCTCACAACTGCCCTGTGGGGAGAAAGGACTGGGGTGGTCTCAAAGAGGAATCAGCCTTAGCAGAGTTGAACAGCTGTTCCCAGGGGCCAGGAGGCCCCCTCACCACCCCCCAATCCAGGCAGGCATTGTTCTCCCCACTACACACACGCTGCCCCCTGCTGGGTAAGGCCCAGTCCCTGGCCCACCAAGGCTTCATTCCAGCAGGGAATCTGAGAAGGACCCGGGGTTTTGATTTCCTTCCTATGAGCCCCCGCCTCAGGCTTCTTCAACTGACTTCTTCAGAGTCAGTTCCCTCCAGGACAGACGGGATCAAATTAACTCTGGTGTGCCCTGGCAGAGCCTTACCTCTCAGACTGTGGTTTTTCATCCTGCCTCTGGGCCTCCCTCTCCGCCCTACTGGACACTGGGAGACAAGATGACGCGGGGAGACAAGATGACACTGGGAGACAAGAAAGGGAGAGGAGCTAGGACCGGCTCTCAGTCTCCGCCCCAGCCCAGCCGCCGCACGCTGCACTCACGAACCGCATGGCTCTGTCTCGCTCAGGGAGGTCTGTGTGCTTCCTCCCACTCATGTTTCAATGGATGACAAACTGCTTTTCTTCTTAGAAAAACAGGAAGAGGGGGCCGGGCGCGGTGGCTCACGCCTGTAATCCGAGCACTTTGGGAGGCCGAGGTAGGTGAATCACCCGAGGTCAGGAGTTTGAGACGAGCCTGGCCATGGTGAAACCCCGTCTCTACTAAAAATACAAAAATTAGCTGGGCGTGGTGGCGGATGCCTGTAATCCCAGCTACTCAGGAGGCTAAGACAGGAGAATAGCTTGAACTCGGGAAGCAGAGGTTGCAGTGAGCCGATATCGCTCCATTTCACTGCAGCCTGTGCGGCAGAGCAAGACTAAGTCTCAAAAAAAACACACACACACATACACACACAAAGAGGGATTTTCAATATGAGGCCGTCAGTCCCTGTTCCTCTGCTCGAGGAACACCCAGGCTCAGGCCCGCAAGCACCGCTGAGCTGTCAGGTAGGATTCTGCTTCCCAGGAGACCAGAGGAGACGCCAGGCCCCAGTGGGAAGCCCTCGGGGGCTCAGCACAGCCCCCAGATCACCCCATACAGAGGAGACTGGGCCCCGAGCCACCTGCCCCAGGAGCTGATGAGCCAGGGCTCAGGGTCTGGCGTCGGACAGAGACCTCCTCCGTCTCATGACCGGTCCTGGCGCTGAGCCCACAGGTTTGATTTTGTCTTGACGCCTCCTGCGCTCCCCCACAGACGGACTGAGAGCTTGGGATGGAAATCACAGTACACGATCTACCCCTACCAACCCTGGCTGCCCTGCCTCTCTCTGGAAATATGATGTTCTGGTCTCTCCTGAGACTTCCCATGGCAGAAGTCTCTCCACTGGATTTGGAAAAGTGGAACTAATAATAAAAAGAATCAAGCTCTGTGGGTCCGGACTGAGGGCTCCTTACCTTTCTCTTCCCCGGCGATGGTGAGGGTGGGTCGTCACAACGGAGGTAAGAGAAGTAGGGGCGTAATAGGAAGAAGAACCCCAGGGCGAACACCAAGGTGAGGAAGATATCCAACACCCATGGTGTGGAGCTGGGGGCGTTTAGCGACGAGGCACTAAGTAATTTTAGAGGAAAAGGAAGATTCTCCATGTGAATAGGCGCGTTGCTTTCAAGCAACTGAGCTCTGGGCATCCCCGTGGAGACTAGGGACTGGGGCCCAGGCCTGCATCACAGAGCTGGGGCCTTCACATCACAAAGGGCTCTTTTGTTGGGGAGGGGCAGCGAGGGGGGAGGGGCAGCGGGAGGGGAGGCTGAAGCACAGCCCTTCCCCACCCTCCAAGCCGGGATCCCTCCACCCTCCCACCTTCCAGATCCCTCCTTCCCACTAAGTTTTGTCAGTGATAGAACTCAGCCAATTTTCTATGTTTTCTCCCTGGAACACAGATAATACCTGGTTCCTTTTATCTGTTGGAGACGGTGGCTTCAGGTTACCTATTCTATTGCCCTTGAAAATCTGAAGTTGACTCTGAAATTTTGGCTATGTACCAGGGATTTTTATTCTCAGAATCTCGTTCGTCCTCAACTCCAGCTTTCCCACACAATGTTTTTGTCTTATATCAATCCAGGGACAAAACGTACATTTCTTTTACCCTTTGTAGTTTTGCAAATTTTGAAAAGTAAGTTTTAAAAAATTATTTCTATCTCACTTTGAATCAAAGGGACCTACCCACATGCCATTAAGATTTTTTAAAATTTTATTTATGTATTTATTTTATTAAGTTTCGGGGTACATGTGCAAGACATGCAGTTTTCTTACACAGGCAAATGTGTACCATGGTGGTTTGCTGCATCTATCAACCCCTCACTTAGGTATTAAAAGCGGCATGCATTAGCTATTTTTCCTGATGCTCTCCCTACCACCGGCCCTCCCCAGACAGGTGCCAGTATGTGTTGTTCCCCTCCCTGTGTCCATATGTTCTCATTGTTCAGCTCCCACTCGTAAGTAAGAACATGTGGTATTTGGTTTTCTGTTCCTGCATTAGTTTGCTGAGGATAATGGCTTCCAGCTTCATCCATGTCCCTGCAAAGGACTTGATCTCATTCCCTTTTATGGCTGCGTAGTATTCCATGGTGTCTATGTACCACATTTTCTTTATCCAGTCTATCATTGGTGGGCATTTGGGTTGACTCCATGTCTTTGCTATTGGGAACAGTGCTGCAATGAACATACACATGCATGTATCTTTGTAATGGAATGATTTATATTCCTTTGGATATACAATAATGGTATATCTGCCACAGCCACTGTACTGCACTGTGGGGAATTCTGCCCAGCACAAACCACCCAGTCTTCCTAGCACTGACAGGGCAAAACCGCCAACTAGACCCACAATAATGGAGGTCACCCCTCCCAGCAGAAACTTGGTCTTCTTAAGCAGACTCCAGGATGCTGTGCTGGCCAGTGGGGATTCCATGCCAGTGGGTCTTCGCTTGTGGGGTTCCGTGGGAGTGGGTCTGCTTGGCTCCCTGGCTTCAGTCCCCTTCTCATGGAAGTTGATGGATCTCCTGCTCCACTGGAGTTCTGTGAGCCACCAGAGCGTGCAAAAACCCCTGCAGCTCACTTCCCTGCCGACTGGAGTCCCTACTATGGGTCTGCACAGCTTTGTGCTTGGGACCCAGGGCCCTGGTGGTGTGGACTCACAAAGGGATGACCTGATCTGGGGTTTGCAAAAGTCTGTGGGAAAAGCACAGTTCCCCGGGCGGGCAGCACAATCCCTCACTGCCTCCCTTGGCTGGGGGAGGGAGGTCCCTTTGCCCTGTGCAGCTCCTGGGTGAACTGTCGCCCGACTCTGCTTTTCCTTGCTCTCCAAGGGTCACACCAACTGCCTGGTCAGTCCCAATGAGGGAGTCTGGATACTTCAGTTAGAAATGCAGAAATCCCTCGCTGTTCGTGTTTGTCTCAGTGGGAGCTCAGAGTAGAGCTGTTTCTACTCAGCCATCTTGGCCCCTCCCCCCAATTAAAATAATTAATATTCAAAATTGTAGTTCTGATTATGAAAGATTATTAGTAGTTACACCTTCGAGTGGTATTTCTGTAAATGTATAGCATTTACAGTTCTGGACTTGGTAATGCTTAAAGTGCATAATAACTTATGAGACTGCTCTATAGGCATACCTCAGAGACACTGTGGGTTTGGTTTCAGGCCACTGTGGAGATGAGCTCTTTGGGGCAGTGCCCAGTGGAACTGCCATTGAGTCACGGGGAGACGGAGTCAGAGTGCAGTCCAGCAGTGGGGCAGAAATGAAGACTTTGGAGGAGTGGAGCGCAGGCCAGAGAATGAGGGGGGTATGATGGGTGAGGGGAAAACACAGGTGGCTTGGGAGAAGGGCTTTCTAGGGGAAGGGAGGATTCTGGTGGCCAGTTCTGCAGTAAAACAAATATGGCAATAAAGCAAATCACACAGAATTTTTGGTTTCTTGGTGCATATAAAAGTTAGATCTATACTATACTGTAGTCTACTAAATGGGCAATAATATTATGTCTAAAAAAGTCAATGTACATGCCTTAGTCAAAAATGATTTTACTCTTTAAATATGCTATCAATCACCTGAGCCCTCGACATCAAGTTCTTTTTGCTGGTCGGTGGCCTTGCCTCAGTGTTGTGGCTGCTGACTGATCATGTGGGAGCTGCTGGAGGTGAGGTGGCTGTGGCAATTTCTTAAAACAAGACAACAATGAAGTTTGCTGCATCAATTGACTATTTCTTTCAAGATTCCTCTGTAGCATGCAATGCTGTTTGGTAGCATTTTACCCACAGTAGAACCTCCTTCAAATCAGAGACAATTCTCTCAAACCCTGCCACTGCTTTATCCACTAAGTTTATGCAATTTTCTAAATACTCTGTTGTCGTTTCAACAAGGTTGCACAGCATCTACACCTGGAGTAGGTTCCACCTCGAGAAACCACTTTCTTTGCTCATCCAAGTTCTCATGTGTTAAAATTTTATCATGAGATTTCAGCAATTCAGCCACATCTTAAATTCTCCTCATATCTTTTCATCTTAGTTCTCTTGCTATTTCCACCACATCTGCAGTTACTTCTTGCACTGAAATCTTGAACCCCTGAAGTCATCCATGAGGATTGGAATCAACTTCTTTCAAATTTCTTTTAATGTTGATATTTTGACCTCCTCCCATGAATTGCAAATGCTTTTAGAATGGTGAATCCTTTCTAGAAGGTTTTAAACTTACTTTGCCCAGATCTATCGAAGGAACTACTATACATGGTGGCTACAGCCTTCTGAAATGTATTTCTCAGATAATCAGCCTTGAAAGTCTAAATTACTCATTGATCCATGGGCTGCAGAATGGATGTTGTATTAGCAGGCATGCAAACAGCATTAATTTCCTTGTAGTTCTCCATCAGAGCTCTTGGGTGACCAGGTAAATTGTCAATGAACAATATTTTGAAAGGGATCTTTTTTTGAAGCTCAGCTGTGAGCTTAAACTATTCATGTGATAAACAGATGTGCTGTCATTCAGGCTTTGTCCCAGTTATAGAGCACAGGCAGAGTAGATGTAGCATAGTTCTCAAGGGCCCTAGAATTTTCAGAATGGTAGTTGAGCTTTGGCTTCAGCTTAAGCCCCTAACCAAAGAGTCATCCTGTTCTTTGAAGCTTTGAAGCCAGGCATTTATTTTGCTACCTGGCTATGAAAGTCCTGGATGACATCTTCTTCCAATATAATGTTGTTTTATCTGCAGTAAAAACCTCTGTGTGGTGTAGCCAGCTTTGTTGCTTATCTTAGGTGATCTTATGGATGATTTCATGCAGCTTCTACATCAGCACTTGCTGCTTTTCCTTGCACTTTTATCTTATGGAGACGACTTCTTTTCTTAAACCTCATGAACCAATCTCTGCTAGCTTCAAACTTTTTTTCTGTAGCTTCCTAACCTCTCTCAGCCTTCAGAGAATTAAGGAGAGTTAGGGCCTTGCTCTGGATTAGGATTTGGCTTAAGGAAATGTTGTGGTTGGTTTGATCTTCTATCCAAACCACTCAAACCTTCTCCATATCAGCAATAAGGCTGTTTCACTTTCATACCACTCATGTGTTCATTGGAGTAACACTTAATTTCCTTCAAGAACTTTTTTTTTTGCGTGCACAGCTTGGCTAACTGTTAGGTGCAGGAAGCCTAGCTTTTGGCCTGTCTCGGCTTTTTACATGCCTTCCTCACTCAGCTTAATCATTTCTCACTTTTGATTTATAGTAAGAGATGTGTGACTCTTACTTTCACTTGAACACATAGAGGCCTTTGTAGAGTTATTAATTGGCCTAATTTCAATAGTGCTGTGTCTCAGAAAACAGGGAGACCTGAGGAGAGGGGGAGATGGAGAAAGGTCAGATCGATGGAACCATTCGAATACACATATGTATCAATTAGGCTCATTGTCTTTTGGGGAGCATGGTTTGTGATGCCCCAAAACAATGACAATAGTAATATCAATGATCACTGATCACAGATCACCATAACAGATATAATAATAACAAAACATTTGAAATATTGCAAGAATTACAAAAATGTAATGCAGAGATCAAAATAAGCACATGCTACCAGAAAAGTGTCACTGGTAGACTTGCTTGATGCAGGGTTGCCACAAACCTTCAATCTGTAAAAAATGCAATATCCGAGAAGCATAATAAAGTGAAGTGCAATGAAACAAGGTAAGCTTGTGTATGTATGCATGCACACACCAGTACACATCCACCTATCCACACACAAATCTTTGTACAAACAAATCCTGTATTTTCAAATCCAAGAATACATTATTTGCACCTTAAAAACATGTCATCCTTGTAGTGTCCTTTTCTGTCTTTGTTATCAGGGTAATGCTGGCCTCATAAAAAATGTTTGGAAATGTTCCCTCCTCTTCAACTTTTGGAAGAGTTTGTGAAGTGATGATACGAATTCTTCTTTAAACACTTTTTAGAATTCTCCACTAAGCTATCTGGTCTTGATTTTCCTTTTTCAGGAGCTTTTTGACTACTAACTCATTATTTTTACTCATTATTTGTTTTGATTTTCTACTTCTTCATGTTTCAGTCTTAGTGGATGTATGTTTCTAGAAATTTCTTTATTTCTTCTCAGTTAAACAATTTTGACCCATAGTTGTTTAGACTGTTATTATCCTTTGCATTTCTATGGTACCAATTTTAATATCTCCTTTTTTGTTCTAATTTTATTTATTTGAGATTTCTCTCTTCTTAGCCTAGTGAAAGGTTGGTCAATTTTTATTATCTTTTCAAAAAAGCAGCTTTTTGTGTCATTGATCTTTTCTATTGTTTTTCTAGTCTATTTCACTTATTTCTGCTATGATCTTTGTTAGTTCCTTCCTTCTTCTAATTTTGGGCTTGATTTTTTTTTCTATTTCTTTGAGGTATATATTTTTTGAGATCTGTTTTCTTCATTTAGCACTTATCCGTATAAACTTCCCTGTTAGAATGGCTTTTGCTGCATCTCATAAGTTTTAGTATGTTGTGCTTTCATTTTAATTTGTCTCAAGATATTTTATTTTATTTTTTATGTTTTATTTGATCTATTGGTTGTTCAGGAGTGTATTGGTTGATTTCCACATATTTGTCACTTTTCTAAGTTTTCTCCTGTTTTTAATTTTCAGTTTCATGCCATTGTGGTCAAAAAGAATACTTGATAATATTTCAACCTTCTTAAATTTGCTAAGACTTGTTTTCTGGCCTAATATATGACATATGTTGGAGAATGTACTGTGTATGCTCGAGAAGAATATGTATTTTGCTGTTTTAGAAAGGAATGTCCTGTATATCTGGTCCATTTGATCTATAGTGTAGTTCAAGTCAGCTGTTTCCTTATTGATTGTCTGTCTGAATGATGAATCCATTGTTGACAGTGGGATATGGAAAGTCCCTACTATTATTGTATTATTGTTGTCTACTTCTGTCTTCAGATTTGTTGATATTTGCTTTATATAATTAGGTGCTCCGATGTTGGGAGAATATGTATCTGCAGTAGTTCTATCTTCTTGATGCAGTAGTTATATCTTCTTGATGCAGTAGTTATATCTTCTTGACCCTTGTATCATTCTATAATGACTTTCTTTGTCTCTTGTTACAGTTTTTGACTTAAAGTCTATTTTGTTTGTTGTAAGAATAGCTACTCTTTCTTTTTTTGTTGTTCCCTCTCTTCCCTTTCAGTCTATGTGTGTCTCTGAAGGTGAAGAGAGTCTCTTATAGGTGACGTATATTTGGTTCTTGTTTTACTCTCCATTCAGCCACTCTGGGTCTTTTGTTTCGCTAATTTGGTCCACTGATATTTGAAGTAGCTATTGATAGGCATTTTATAGTTTCTTTGTTCTTTTATTTCTCTCTTGCTGTGCATGATTTGATTATTTTGATTGTTTTCTGTAGTGGTATACTTTGATTCTTTGCTGTTTCTTTGTATTAATTCTTTTTTAAACATGTGGTAAAATTCTCATTTGTGTATCTATTACATGTTTCGTCTTTGTGATTATCATGAGGCTTACATAAAACATCATATGCTATCATGTGCCACAAAAGGATGTTTTGGTCAATGATGGGCCACATATACAACGGTGGTCCCATAAGGTTGTAACATTTTTATTGTACCTTTTATATGTCTAGATACATTTAGATACACAAATGCTTGTCATTGTATTACAGTTGCCTACAGCATTCAGTATAGTACAATGCTGTATATAGATTTGTAGCCTGGAAGCAATAGGTTATACCATATAGCTTGGGTGTGTAGTAGGCAGTATTATCTAATTCTGTGTAAGTGTACTCTGTGATATTCACACCATGACAAATTGCATAATGAGGCATTATTCAGAACATATCCACATTAAGAAATGCATGATTGTAGTTATAATGATTTATTTTAAGTTGATAACAACTTACCTTCAATCATATACAAAAACCCTACACTTTGCTCTCATCCACTTTTTACGTTTTTTTGATGTCAGAGTTTATTTCTTTGTATATTTTGTAATTATATTTATTTGTAGTATTTTTTGTCTTTTAACCTTTTAAAAGTTAAAGTGATTATACTGCATCATTACAGTATTAGGAGTATTTTGAATTTGACTGTATAGTTACTTTGACCAGTGACTTTTTATAACTACATATGGTTTCATGATACTAATTAGTCTTATTGCATTTCAGTTTGAAGAATTCCTTTTAGGATTTCTTATAAAGCAGGTCTAGTGACAATGGACTCCCTTAGATTATTTTGGGGAGTTTCTGAAAAGGTCTGGAAGTCCTAGCCAGAGCAATTAGGTAAGAAAAAAATAAAAGGCATCCAACATGAAAAAGAAGTGAAAGTGTCTCTGTTTGAAGATGACATGATCTTATATAGAGAAAATTCTAAAGGCTCCAATTAAAAACTGTTAGAATTAAGAAACAAATTCAGCAAATTTGCAGAACACATAATTATCATTAAAAAAAAAAAAAAACCTGTTGCATTTCTATATACTAAGAGTGAACTATCCCAGAAAGAAATTAAGAAAACAATCTCGGGCTGGGGGCAGTGGCTCACGCCTGTAATCCCAGGACTTTGGGAGGCCGAGGCAGGTGGGTCACAAGGTCAGGAGATCAAGACCATCCTGGCTAACACGGTGAAACCCCATCTCTACTAAAAACACAAAAAATTAGCTGGGCATGGTGACAGGTGCCTGTAGTCCCAGCTACTCAGGATGCTCAGGCAGGAGAATGGCATGAACCCGGGAGGCGGAGGTTGCAGTGAGCCGAGATTGCGCCACTGCACTCCAGCCTGGGTGACAGGGTCAGACTCCATCTCAAAAAGAAAAGAAAAGAAAGAAAAGAAAAGAAAAGAAAAGAAAAGAAAAGAAAAGAAAAGAAAAGAAAAGGAAAGGAAACAATTTCATTTACAATAGTATCAAAAACTTAACTACTTAGAAATAAATTTAAGTAAGAAAGTAAAATTTCTATATACCAAAAAACTGTAAAACACTGATGAAAGAATTTGAAGAAGACCCATATCTCTATTACTCAGCATGATCTACAGATAAAATGCAACCCCTATCAAAATTTCAATGGCATTTTTCAAAGAAATGGTAAAAAGCAATTCTAAAATTTGTACGCAACCACAAAAGCAACCACAAAAAAAGTTTTGACCAAACAGTCAAAACATCCTTGAACAGAAAAAGCAAAAGTGGAAGCATCACATTAGCTTATTCCAAACTAAATTATAAAGCTATAGTAATCAAAATAGTATGGTACTGGCACAAAAACAGACATGTAGGCCAAGGGAACAGAATAGAGAGCACAGAAATAAATCCATGCCTTTATAATCAATTAATCTTCAGCATTGGTGCCAAGAATACACAATGATAAAAGTTTAGTCTCTTTAATAAATGGTGTTGGGAAAACTGGATATCCACATGCAGAAGAATGAAACTGAACCTTTATCTCACCCTACATACAAAAACTGACTCAAAATGGATGAAAGATCTCAACCTAGGACCAATATTGTAACACTCTTAGACATAAATATAGGAGAAAAGCTCCTTAACATTGGTATTGGTAATAAATTTTCAGATTTGACACCAAAAGTATAGACAACAAAAGCAAAAATAGACAAATGGGACTAAATCAAACTAAAAGATTCAGCACAGCAAAGGAGACAGACAATACAATAAAAAGACAACCTAAAGAAGGGGAGAAAATATTTACACACTATACATCTAATAAGAAGTTAATATCCAAATAAATTAGGAATTCAGACGATTCCAAAGGACCTTGTATTAGTCTGTTTTCATGCTGCTGATAAAGACATACCTGAGACTGGGTGATATATAGAGAAAAAGAGGTTTGAAGGACTCACAGTTCCACGTAGCTGGGGAGGTCTCACGATCACAGTGGAAGATGAAAGGCACATCTTACATGACAGCACGCAAGACAGGATGAAAGCCAAGTGAAAGGGAAACACCTTTTAAAGCAGTCAGATCTCGTGAGACTTATTTACTAACACAAGAACAGTACGGGAGAAACTGCCCCCATGATTCACTTACCTTCCACCAGGTCCCTCCCACAACATGTGGGAATTATGGGAACTATAATTCAAGATGAGATTTGGGTAGGGACACAGCCAAATCATATCATGCTGACCCAGCTCCTCCCAAATCTCATGTCCTCACATTTGAAAACAAATTATGCCTGCCCAGCAGTCCCCCAACATCTTAACTCATTTCAGCATTAACTCAAAAGTCCACAGTCCAAAGTCTTATCTGAGACAAGGCAAGTCCCTTCAAGCTATGAGCCCGTAAAGTCAAAAGCAAGTTAGTTACTTTCCAGATACAATGGAGGTACAGGGAGGGGGGTAAATATACCTGTTCCAAGTGGGTGAAATTGACCAAAACAAAGGGGCTACAGGCCCCAAGTCCGAAATCCAGCAGGCCAGTCAAATCTTAAAGTGCCATAATAAACTCCTTTGACTCCATGTCTCACATCCAGGTCACACTTATGCAAGAGGTGGGCTCCCACGGCCTTGGGCAGCTCTGCCCCTGTGACTTTGCAGGGCATAGCCCCCTCCTGGTTGCTTTCATGGGCTGGCATTGTCTGCGGCCTTCCCATGTGCATGGTCAAGCTGTTCGTGGATCTACCATTCTGGGGTCCAGAGGATGGTGGCCTTCTCTCACAGCTCCAGTAGGCAGTACCCCAGTGGGGACTCTGGGGGATTTCAACCCCACATTTCCCTTCTGCACTGTCCTAGCAGAGGTTTTCCATGAGGACTCCACCCCTGCAGCAAAATTCTGCCTGTACATTTAGGTGTTTCCATACATCCTCTGAAATCTAGACAGAGGTTCCCAAACCTCAATTCTTGACTTCTGTGCACCCATAGGCTCAACACCATGTGAAACTGCCAAGGTTTGGGGCTTGCAACCTCTGAAGCCACAGTCCAAGCTGTACCTTGGCCCCTTTTAGCCATGGCTAGAGTGGCTGGAATGCAGGGCATCAAGTCCCTAGGTGGCACAGAGCAGGGGGGTCCTGAATCCAGCCCAGGAAACCATTTTTTCCTTTTAGGCCTCCTGGCCTGTGATGGAAGAGGCTGCTGCAAAGGTCTCTGAATGTCCTAGAGATATGTTCCACATTGTCTTGGGGATGAATATTTGGCTCCTTGTTGCTCATGCAAATTTCTGCAACTAGCTTGAATTTCCCCTCAGAAAATTGCTTTTTCTTTTCTATCACATCATTTGGCTACAAATTTCCCAAAGTTTTATGCTCTGTTTCCTTTTAAAACTGAATGCTTTTAACAGCACCCAAGTCACCTCTTGAATGCCTTGCTGCTTAGAATTTTCTTCTGCCAGCTACCCTAAATCATCTCCCTCGAGTTCAAAGTTCCACAAATCTCTGGGCCAGGGGCAAAATGCCACCAGTCTCTTTGCTAAAACATAGCAAGATTCACCTTTACTCCAGTTCCCAACAAGTTCCTCATCTCCATCTGAGACAACCTCAGCCTGAATTTCATTGTCCATATCATTATTAGCATTTTGGTCAAAGCTACTCAACAAGTCTCTAGGGAGTTCCAAACTTTCTCATGTTTTTCTGTCTTTTTGTGAGCCCTGCACACTGTGCCAACCTCTGCCTGTCAGTTGCAAAGTTGATTCCACATTTTTGGACTATCTTTACAGCAGGACCCCACTCTACCAGTACCAATTTACTATATTCATCTGTTCTCATGCTGCTGATAAAGGCATATGTGATTTATAAAGGAAAAGAGGTTTAACGGACTCACAGCTCCACGTGGCTGGGAAGGCCTGCTCATGGTGGGAGGCTAAAGGCACATATTACACAGCAGCAGGCAAGATAGAATGAAAGCAAGTGAAAAAGGAAACCCCTTATAAAACAATCAGATCTTGTGAGGCTTATTTCCTACCATGAGAACAGTGTGGGGGGAAACTACTTCCATGATTCAACTATCTCCTACTGGGTCCCCCCCATAACATGTGGGAATTATGGGAGCTACAATTCAAGACGAGATTTGGGTGGGGACACAGCCAAACCATATCAGACCTGAGAGATACATTTCTAAAAGACATACGACTGACAATAGGTATATACAAGAAAAGATGTTTGCCATCACTAACCATCAGGAAAATACACAATGAGATATTATCTCACATCTATTAGGATGGCTATTATAACAGTAAAAAGGTAACAAATGTTGCTGACGATACTGAGAAAAAGAAACCCTTGTGCTTAGTTGATGGGAATGTAAATTGGTACAGCCATTACAGACCACAGTATGGAGTTCCTCAAAAAATTAAAAATGGAAATCCCATATAATCCAGCAATCCCACATCTGGGTATATATCCAAAGTAAAGAAAATCACTATCTCAAAGAGATATATATACTTACGTGTTCATTGTAGTGTTATTTACACAGCCAAGATATGGAAACTACCTGTGTGTATTGACAGATGAATGGATGTTTTAAATGTATTGCACACACACACACACACAGAGAGAGACACATACACATATGTAATGGAATATCATTTAGCCTTTAAAAATGAGGAAATACTGACATTTGTAACAACATGGATAAACCTGGAGTTTATTATGGTAAGAAAAATAAGCCATGAATACACACACAAAAAATCCTGCATGATTTCACTTATATGCATGCTTAAAAAATGTCAAACTCATGGTAACAGAGTAAAACAGTGCTTACCAGGGCCTGGGAGTCGGGGGAAAAGAAAAAATGTTTGTCAGAAGATACAAACTTTCAGTTATAAGATGAATACGTTCTGGAGATCTAAAGTACAGCATAGTGACTAAAGTCAATAATAGTGTATACTTGAAATTTGCTGAAAGAGTAGATCTCAAGTGTTCTCCACCAAACAAACACAAGGAAAAAGGTAACCAAGTGAGGTGATGACTATGTTAGCTTGATTGTGGTCATCATCACTTCACAGTGTATATGGATATCAAAATATCACACTGCACACCTTAACTATGTACAATTTTTTCTTTGTTAATCAACAAAACTGGCAAAAATATCTTTTATATGTTGCCTTGACTCCATTTCTTCATATTTTGTCAAAATACATAGTCCTCACTATTTGCATAAGTTTAGAAACTTGTGCTACATCCCGAAGCCAGGAGTGGGGTAGGGTGAACTAAGTTACTGATTCTTTAGGAACCTTAGGGTGTGAGGTGGGACTGGAGTTCAAGGCCTAGGAGCTGAGTCTGGTCTTGAGCAGCCTCTTTTTTGTTTGTTTGTTTGTTTTATTTTGTTTTGAGACGGGGTCTCACTTTGTTGCCCAGGCTGGAGTGCAGTGGCACCATCTGGGCTCACTGCAACCTCTGCCTCCCAGTCTCAACGATCCTGCCACCTCAGCATCCCAAGTAACTGGAACCACAGGCATGTGCCACTATGCTTAGCTAATTTTTTTTTTTTTTTTTTTTGTATTTTTGGTAGAGATGGGTTTTGCCTTGCTGCCCAGGCTGGTCCTGAACTCCTGAGCTCGGGCGATCCACCTGCCTTGGCCTCCCATAGTGCTGGGATTACAGGTATGAACCACCACGACTGGCCATGAGCAGTATCTCTAGTATCTCTTCTGGTATCTCTAGTGTGTTCTGTACACATTTTCTTTGTCTGAATGCACATTTCCTTTCTCCTCGGTTCCACTCCAGAACCGTAGATACTCAAGTCTATCCTGAACCACATACAGGGGGAGCTTTGAGTGCTATATGAAATTCATTTATGATATTATTCTACATTCCTTTGCAGAAGTAACTCAGGGTCACTTAGGGGTTCACATGGTAAATTTGTCTTAATGCTCCAAGTGGGCTTAAAGGAACTTTCTTCTTGTCGGTCATAATGTTTGTATACAACTGTAATGGGAATTTGAGTTTGTGTGACTAGTGTCATGAGCGTGCATGTTGTGAGCACACCTGTGCATCTGCTATTTCTTCTAATTGGTCTACAGACTTTTCCTTTCTTTAGGATATTATCAACTTGAATTCAAATTTTTATCAAAATTGGACCTAGCTCTTTTTATTCATATTTTCCTGCTACATTTTTTCCACTAATTTATTTTCGATAGATTATATATGTGTCTTTTTGACACTTAAAAATTTCACCTGACAATCTTAACGTTTCACTTATGTAATTATTGTTCCATTATGACTTATTCTGTCATCTCATTTTATGATTTTTCATACTTTCTTTCCTGTTTCTTTTTTCCTCTCTCTTTGTACCTCTCACTCTACAGATCAAATCTTTTTCCATTTGTTTGAAATCTGGAAAATTTAACATTGTAATGGTGGTTATATCATTATTTTGTTAATTTTCTCGATTTCCTACATGTGTCAAAATTAATATCATCTCAGCAAACCAAATAAGTACTCTAGCCTCCTCTTGCCACCTCTGGTTTTGCTTTCTCCGTTACGACAGCCCTTTGTTGAAGGGGGTGCTTTTCTGAAGTTTACTCGGGGTCGTTTTCAATATGTTAGTGTTTCATGTGTTTTTTAGGGTATGATAAACACCCACTACCGCTGATTCTTGAACCGTCAATTCTAACGCCACGGTGTGTATTTCTCTTCTTACTGGAGTAGTCCTCCAGGCATTTTCTAAGGGATCTATTTGAAATAAAACTTTTGAGGCCTTATTTTATAATGTCTTTTTCTGTGCTTTCGTATTTAAAGATTTTGGCTGCAAATAATTCAAGGATTAAAATTTGTTTCCTTTTAATCTTTTGAAAAATATTACTTCATTTTATTCTTATCTCCAGCATTGCTGTTGGAAAGGCTGATGCCAATCAAACCAATTTTTCCCTAAAGGATGATCTGTCATCTCGTCATTTTGACAGGATGTTACAAAACAAAGGAGTCTTCAATGTTCTAGTATAAATCATTTTGCAATTATACACTTAACTTAAATATTAATGCAATATAAAAAGAATTTAAACCTTCTTGACACATGCAAGTGCACAGGAATATTAGCTATCATGCACTTCATTCAGGAATAAAAGGTTGCAAAAGAAATTTAATAAAAGAGATGGTCATTAGATGCAAGTGTGGTTGACTGTAGGGATGCAATGCTGACAAATGGCAGCAGGCCTGGCAAGCTGTCTGTCCCAATTTCAATTACTTCATAAGAGAATAATAATAACTAGGCTACCTGATGATGTGCTGAAAAAGGTGTATGTCTCTTTTTTAATCATTCAAAACAAAGGAAAGTAAAATTCCTGGGAAATCAGAATAATAATGCATCATAAATGCATAAAAGTTGAGGAAAAATACTATATTTTTATGAATTTTAAAATGCCATCCTCATGTGGATTGTTATGTCTTTTCAGAAGTGCTTTAAAACTGATGACACATAGTGAAAAAATGACATAATTTCAAACAATTAATGGAAAAATATTAATCCATCTTCTTGAATCTTGGAAACAGGATTTCTTTTGGGAGGCTTTCGGTGTATCTGTGTATCATTTCATTGCCTTCACACAAATCAAATCACACCACCTGCGACTGTGGTTTGCACAAAAAAGAAAACATAATAATGATGCTGTCAATTCACTTGAGATTCTATGATCAAAATTAACGTATGAACAAAGCACAGACTTTATTATAATTACAAAATAGGATGTAATTTACATAAAATGTGAAAATATAAGCCTAGAACCATATTTGATGCAAGTCGAAAGCTATGACAGGGAACGTTGGAGGGTAGGGAAATTGTATACTAATCTCCACATCCTCCTGAGCCAGTCAGTGGTGTTCAAATCGGATGGACAGTATATTATTTATACAGTACATTATTTAAGCAAAGAATTAAGCACTGTAACTATATTATTTAGAGAAAGCAAATTTTTAAAAAATCCCTTAAAATTATATATTAAAGACTAAGTTGGAAATACAGTTTTAAAAGAAGAAAGTGGGGCAAATGAGCTATATTCTCTACCCTTCATAAAACGTCAAGGGATATTACTTAAAATGGATAAAACAAATTAGGTGATTATAAAATATTATTTACAGTTCAAGAGAATAGCATATAGTAAAAAAAGAAAATGATAAACCTTGCCTAACTCTGAAAAAACAGGACCAAGGTCTGTAGAAGGAAAAAAAAATTTCTGGTTTTCACTGTTTTTTTTGCTCATCAAACTATCTGAATGATTTTCAGTGTACGGTGTGTTGATTTAATTTTAAAATGTTCTTACAGATCCCCTTGAATTACATGTAAAATTAGGTTTCCTTTAGTCGATGGTGTATGAAAAGTAATCAACTCATCTAATTGAAGTTAGACATAATAAATTATAATTTGGGGGAGAACATAAATATACCCATTAAAAACAACCAGAACATAACAGTTGGCTCTACGTTCTGCTTATCTAGGAAGTGGAATTCTGAAAATTAAAACAAAATAATAAGGTGCTTCACATTTTCTTTTTTCTTTCTTTCTTTTTTTTTGGAAGGAGTCTCAGTCTGTCACCCAGGCTGCAGTGCAGTGGTGCCATCTTGGCTCACTGCTAGCTCCACCTCCCGAGTTCAAGCAATTCTCCTGCCTCAGCCTCCCGAGTAGCTGGAACTACATGTGCGCGCCACCACATCCAGCTAATTTTTGTATTTTTAGTAGAGACGGGGTTTCGCCATGTTGGACAGGATGGTCTCAATCTCCTGACCTCGTGATCCGCCCGCCTCGGCCTCCCAGTGCTGGGATTACAGGCATGAGCCACCGTACCCGGTCGGAGTTTCGCAGTTTCTAAGGAACGCTAGAAATAAAAATGCAAGTTTTTCACTTGGATAAAGCTCTTATAATCACTGGTAGACTAAATTCCATCTAGATTAACATTTATGTTGTTAAATTTACAATATGACCAATATTGCCATCAAAATGTTCAGGCACAGAATGGTTTAAAGCAGCTGTTTTATTATTTCTTAATATCCTCTTTCCCTCTATGATTGGCATCACCAATCATGGCTGGAGCATCTTAGTTATTTATTTATTTATGTTTGAGACAGTCTCCCTCTGTGGCCCGGGCTAGAGTGCAGTGGCGCGATCTCGGCTCACAGCAAGCTCCGCCTCCCGGGTTTACGCCCTTCTCCTGCCTCAGCCTCCCCAGTAGCTGGGACTACAGCCGCCCGCCACAGTGCCCGGCTAATTTTTTGTATTTTTTTAGTAGAGACGGGGTTTCACCGTGTTCGCCAGGATGGTCTTGATCTCCTGACCTCATGATCCACCTGCCTCAGCCTCCCAAAGTGCTGGGATTACAGGCGCCAGCCACCGTGCCTGGCCATGGTTGGAGCATCTATTCAAAGAACCCTACTTAGGTTTTTGAGTGGAAGCAAGGGAGGAATTTTACTCATGCCTTCACCTTATTAATAAGTGTAACTAGATGTGATGGCCATTATTCAATAGAACTATCATCAGATTTGAAGAGCACTGTTTGTCTCCTTTTAATATGGAGAAATACCACACATAAGTGGGAAATAATTTAATGACTGCAGTTCATTTTTAATTATATAGCTGCGTGATAATTTTAAGTCTGGTGAGGAATAGATATTTGAGCAAAAATAGCCAATACCTGTTTCATAATTTAATACATTTGTGTTAAAAGGTTTAGACAATTAAAGTTAATCTTGAATGCATTTATAAATAAACTGAGTAATTACCAAGCATTAAGTTTATTTTATACGGAGTCTCGCTCTGTCGCCCGGGCTGGAGTGCAGTGGCCAGATCTCAGCTCACTGCAAGCTCCGCCTCCCGGGTTCACGCCATTCCCCTGCCTCAGCCTCCCGGTAGCTGGGACTACAGGCGCCGCCACCTCGCCCGGCTAGTTTTTTGTAGTTTTTAGTAGAGACGGGGTTTCACCGTGTTAGCCAGGATGGTCTCGATCTCCTGACCGTGATCCGCCCAAATAAGTGTTTAGATAACTTAATAATTAGTAATCATTAAGTTCATTTTTAAATAACTGTTTAGTCCACAAAAGATAAAAAATATATTTTAGAAAGAGAAGACATTCCAAAATCTGTCTCAGGAACATTCAATCCCAAATATATTTTAATGAAGCAGAAATGTAAATACATGTCTAGATAATTTAAGTTAAAAAAAGTAAATTTTGGTTGCCTGCTTAACTTTTATGAAACAGATATTTTTCATTCAAATCCAACATATATTTTGCTATGACTTTCACATCCTTTTCCTCAGAGACGATTTACCTAAACATTAGGGTACCAAAGGAACTAGGAAACAAAAACTTCTTATTAGAGAGAGAAATTTTAAGTGAGGCACACATTCTGATGATATTAATTTGTTTTCAACATTTTATTAATATTCTGGGAACACTAAGAAAATAAAATCCAAAGGGGCAAGCAGGTGTCATTGTCTCAGCGTGGGCCCTCTTTTGTCACCCTCTGTAAAGTCATAGTCATCAAAGAGGGTGACCCAAGAAGAAAGTGAAACAGGGGAACAAATGAGCTTTTCCCTACATACAAACAGTACAGTCCTTGAGAAAGAATCCTTCAAGGCCTTAGATTTCTTTAAAAATTTGTAGCTAAATAGCCTGGGCTATGCAGAACAAAATGAAATGGTAATAAGGAACAGGATAGTGAAGTTTTGTGCTAACTGACATAAATGACAAGAATTGATTAACGCTCAGGATAGTGTGAAAGAAGAATTGAATGAAAAACGCAAACTGAAAGAAAAAATATCCAGACAGACCCTTTCCTAAAACATGCATCATAAAATATTTAAAAGCATCTGCTTTAATGCATGGGCTGAGTCAGAGTAAGGACAATTTCAGATATCTAAGAAGCCCAAAAAAAGTTTGAATCCAGAGGTGTGAGAGCCTCATCTGGCATTTGCCCTGGGGTGTCTCCCAGTAACTATTGGCCCAGACCCATGAGCACCTAATTCAGGAGACAGAAGGCTGATGCCCATGTAGGGAGGCATATAGGCTAAAATGCCTTCTGCATAAATCTAGGTTTCTAAAGAGAAGCATGCTAAGTGCCTGGGCTAGGAAAATCCTCACCCCATAAGAAGAAAGTGAAAATATATGCTTGTCTTGGTCCCAATAGACAAAAAAATAAAAAAAAAAGAACAAAAGAAGGTAATTTCCAAATACAAGTCAATAGCCATATTGGTTTGGATTTGAAATTACACTATCTATGGGCCTGAGAAATACCAGGATGGAAATTAGCCTCTGGTAGTGAGAGGTGAGGCCAACTGGACTTCCTGGGTCAAGTGCGGACTTGGAGAACTTTCCTGTCTACAAGAGGATTGTAAAACACACCAATCAGGAACTTTCCGATCTTACAAGAGATTTGTAAAATGCACCAATCAGCGCTCTATAAAACACACCATCAGCAGGATTCTAAAAGTAATCAATTGCGGGGAGGATTGGAAAAAGGACACGCTGATAGGACAGAAACAGAACATGAGAGGGGGACAAAATAAGGGGATAAAAGCTGGTCACCCCAACCAGCAGCAGCAACAGCTGGGGTCACCTTCCAGGGTGTGGAAGCTTTGTGGTTTCGCTCTTCGCAATAAACCTTGCTACTGCCTTACTCTTTGGGTCCGTCCCATCGTTTAAGAGCTGTAACACTCACCGTGAAGGTCCACGGCTTCATTCTTAAGTCAGGGAGACCACGAAACCCAGCAGAAGGAACCAGCTCTGGACACAGTGGTCCTGCCAACTAATTTATCTGAGTACAATCACAAAGAGAAATACATTTTTCACACCTACTTGGAAACATATTTTGTAACACAGCTTTCATTTTAGTCAAGTGAAGACAGTAAATTTTATATAAGCAACACTGGGACCACTGATCTCCATAAGGGAAAAAAATGAAATTGAAACTTAATCCCAGAGACCAAACATAAAAATATATTTTAATGGATAAAGATAGCTTCTCAACATTTTTAGAAAAAAGCTGGGAAGCACTTTTTTGTGTGGTGTGTGATGGAGTTGCTCTGTCGCCCAGGCTGGAGTGCAGTGCCGTGATCTCGGTTCACTGCAAGCTCTGCCTCCCGGGTTCCCGCCATTCTCCTGCCTCAGCCTCCCTAGTAGCTGGGACTACAGGCGCCGCCACCTCGCCCGGCTAATTTTTTGTATTTTTAGTAGAGATGGGGTTTCACTGTGTTAGCCAGGATGGTCTCCATCTCCTGACCTCGTGATCCGCCCGCTTCGGCCTCACAAAGTGCTGGGATTACAGGTGTGAGCCACCGCGCCCAGGCCCATTTCTTTTATCTTCACATGGGGAGGAAGAACAAACTGCAAGAGGAAAACTTAATTTGATCACCCAAAAATTTAATACTTCTGTTTATTAAAGGATACTGCAATATGGGAAAAAACATACACAGAACTTGGCAGAGATATTTGCAACACATCTTCCCTAGAAGGGTTTGGTATCCAGAATATATAAACGCCTCCTATAAATAAGTGAAAAAATAACACCTCTATTAAGAAGTTAGCACAAATAGCCCAGAAGCATGTGAAACAGTGCTCAACTTCATAATAATCATGAAAAATGAAAATTAACAACTAGATACCCTTTCACACATTAATGATAATTTTTTTAACGTTCTGAAATGTGTAGTATTGGCAAGGATAAAGAACCATGGAAGTATTCATCCCATGCACTAAAGTAGAAGGACAGCCATTGGAAAACTAGACAGATGTTAGCTCATACAGCTGATCACTATGTGTACGTTATGACCCAGTGGTTTCACTGCAACCTAGTGCAACTAGGTCAGCCTGACACATGCCCCCAGAAAAATTCTCCCCATTTATTTACCTAGAGACATATCAGAATGTCACAATTTTAAAAACCTGGATTATCATCTCAATATGGGTAGATAGTGGACTGGGTAACTAAATGATCATATATTCCAATAATAGAGTACCTCACAGCACTAAGAGTGAATGAACTGCAGCTTTCACATTCTCAAAATATAGCACTGCAAAGAGATGCCACTGCACGCATATTAGAATGGCCAAAATCCAGATCCCTGACAACACCAAATGCTGGTGAGGATGTAAGCAACACGGAACTCTCTTTTAGAGCTGATGGAAATACAAAATGGTAGAGCCACTTTGGGGGAACAGTTTTTGTGGCTTCTAGAAAACTAAATCTACTCTTTTATATTGACCCAGCAATCTTGTTTCTTGGTATGTAACCAAAGGAGTTGAAAACTTATGTCCACACGGAAACCTGCATACAGATGTTATGGAAGCTTTATTATAATTGCAAAAACTTGGAGACAAGCAAGATTTCTTCAGTAGGTGAATGAACAAATTGTGGTACATCCAGACAATTGAATATCATGCAATTATAAATAAATGAACTGTCGACTGGGGTGTGGTGGCTCATCACCTATAATCCCAGCACTTTGGGAGGCCGAGGCGGGCAGGTCACGAGGTCAGGAGATCGAGACCATCCTGGCTAAACACGGTAAAAACCCACCTCCACTAAAAATACAAAAGAGTTATCTGGGTGTGGGGCAGGCACCTGTAGTCCCAGCTACTCTGGAGGCTGAGGCAGGAGAATGGTGTGAACCATGGAGGCAGAGCTTTGCAGTGAGCGAGATCGCACCACTGCACTCCAGCCTGGGCGACAGAGCGAGACTCTGTCTGAATAAAAAATGAGCTGTCAAGACATGAAAAGACACAGAGGAAGCTTACATGCCTATTGCAGAGTGAAAGAAGCCAATCTAAAATGGCTACATACTGTCACTTCCAACTATATGACCCTTCTGGAAAGGTAAAACTATAGAGATAGAATAAAGAAAAAATCAGTGGTTCCAGGAGTCCGGAGGAAGAGAGGGATGAATAACCAGAGCACAGAGGATGCTTAGGGCAGTTGAAAACACGTGTGTGTGATATTTTAATAGTGAATACTTGTCATTGTAAATTTGTCCAAGCTGGAGTGTGAACCTGAATGCAAACTCTAAGATGTATCATGTATGTTCATTAATTGTAACAAATGCACCACTCTGGTAGGTGATGTTTATTATGGGGGAGGCTAGGCATGTGTGGGGGGCAGGGAGTAGATGGGAAATCTATACCTTCTGCTCAGTTTTGCTGAACTTTAACTGCTCTAAAAAAATAATGTGTGTGTACAATATATACATATGCATTATACATGTTTGCGTGTATGATATCTGATCATAAGAAAACAATATGTAGTTTCGACTTATTAAAAGGGTCAAACGTGCAAAAACTAAGCAATTATACAAGTCTATAATGACAAGCAATGGAATGATTACACAGAAGTTAGGGATAGTGTTTACCTCTGTGGAAAGAGTGAGTGGCATTGAAGAAGGGCAATGGGAGTTTCTAAGATACTGGAAATATTCTATTCATAACCTGAAGGTTAGGACAATCATAATGCTCATTTTTATATTCTTCTTAAGCTGTACATATATACTTTTATATTTATGATCTATTCATTTAGTAATAAGACAATTATATATATGCATTTGTAAATAAGTGAGATTAACAAATTTCTGGATACATATAACTTATCAAAGTTGACTTCAAACATAGAAAAATCTGGATGGAAATCATACCATTAAAGTAATTGAGTGATAATTAATAATTCCACAAATGATGCCCAGATGATGTCACAAGTAGTTCCAATGTACACTAATTATCTGCCAGGGGAACAAAAGAAGGCCATTCTATAATTCATATGAGGACTAGGATAAACTTGCTATTGTGTATCTCATCCATGCACACAGAGACAAATATTTATAAACAAAATGCTAGGAAGTATACCAGCAAGTATAAAAACCGTGAACAAGCTCAGTTAGTAATGCAATTTAGTCAATGTTAGAAAATCTACTGAAATTATCTCCTTATCAATAAAAAGACAAAAATTATATGATTGTCTCAAAGGCTATAAAATTATCTTATAAAATTAAATTATTGATATTTCCACCTATGAATAAGGGTAACTTCCTTAACCTGATAAAAGGAGTCGACCAAATAACCTACAGCACCTATCATATCGTTTTGGCTAAAACATTGAAATCACTCTTTCTAAATCAAGAAAAAAGACAAGAGTTACCATTGTCACTAAACTGCTTCCAAAGCTTGTATGGAAGAGAAAAGGGCCAGGTTATAACTAAGACAATCCCAATAGAAGAATAAAGTTGTGCGAAGGTTGGAGGTGGAGCTATGTGAGTCTATCATGTACCAGATTTACTGTGAAGTTATAATTATGACCAGCACCAATTGCTATTGTGAAAGTCTATGCTTGTGTAAAATCTTGATTTATGCCCTAGCTAACATTACAGAATAGTCAGAAAGGCATCTCTATAATCCATTGTATGAGCAATTGGTGTCCATAAGGGAAAATATCAGAATGGGTCTCTATCCCCAAAATGGATCCCTATCACACAAAGGCCAGATCTAAATGGACACATGACTTAAATCTGAGATGAAAATATTTTAAAAATCTTTTAAGAAGAAAATATAGGAGGGTTACCTTATTTACATGCCATACCTACTATGTGTACTTTGTACAATGCAAGTGTTGTATGTGAGTATAGTATTAACTGTATGTGCCTCTAAACAGTCTATACATGCTTGCTACTGTACAGACATGAAACACTGGGAAAGGGATCATGAGACAAACTCTAGGTTCATTCTGGTTTCCAGACTTCTGTTCCTGCCCACCCCTGGTTCCAGCACTCCCTTTCCCATTCCCCCTATCCAGATCCTCGTTCCAAGCACAGCCACTTACAGCAGCTCAAGCCTGCAGCACCCACGGAGAAGCACTCTTCCCCTACTGTGGGCTGTCATGTCCCTTTCTTTTCTTTCTGGAAAACGTTTTCTCTGCCTATGACTCCTCATGTTTCACTCTCTCTAAAGCACACGGAAGCCCGGTTCCCTCCTCTGCTTTATCAAACCTGTTGCTGTGAGTTCCACCAGTGACCCTGCATGACAAATTCGGAGGTTTGCTCCCTTTTGCATAGCGTTAAAATGTTTACCTCGTGACATTACTTGATAAATACAACTTTATAATGTTAAGCTATCTATATATTCTATATCTGTTTTAAAAATTATTTATAGGCCGGGCAAGGTGGTTCGCGCCTGTACTCCCAGCAGTTTGGGAGGCCAAGGCAGGAGGATCATGAGTTCAGGAGACCGAGACCATCCTGGACAACATGGTGAAACTCCGTCTCTACTAAAGATACAAAAATTAGCTGGGCGTGGCGGCACGCACCTGTAATCCCAGCTACACAGGAGGCTGAGGCAGGAGAATCGCTTGAACCCAGGAGGCGGAGATTGCAGTGAGCTGAGATCATGCCACTGCACTCCAGCCTGGGTAACAGAGCGAGACTCCATCCTCACCCCTCAAAAAAATATAAAGACAATGTCAGTTATGCCACACATAGATTGTTTGTATTCCACAAAACTGCCCTCCATATGTGTAATATGTTTCTAATTCACACATAGTTTTGATCAAAGATTAATCTATTGCATAGATATTTTTCTTAGTAATTAATAAAACTTGATTGGATTTCTCTAGCCAGATAAAACACTTTATACTAAGTGAATCAAAGCTCTTTGTTGGAGTGAGATCTGAAAGCTTTCGCTCAAGCTGGCTGCCTCGGCTTCACAGCACCAGATAATGGAGGGAGAAGTGGAGGCTGACATGCAGCAAGAATTACCGTGTGTGTGTTGGAGAGATATTTTGTTTAATTCATTTATGAGACACTCGTGCCACACTGCTACATGCCAAACAGCTGTTCTTGGTACTTTGTAAAAATTAATCATCTCAAAGTTGAAAAGTTAATTATTGTAATGTATCTTCAGTACTGCCAATCTCTGGGATTTGGAGCCAAAAAAAAAGCATCACCACCATGATTGAGAAATGGAGTTACTGGCAGTAATGGAGCAAACCACGATTCTGCACTTGGACACAGAATTATTCCTGACAAGATCCTGTCTCCTAACTCTTCCTCCAAAACCGAATCTGCAGCTTCCACACGAAAGTGCCACTCATTTCACCCCAAGTGTGCTCCAGCACACTTCCTACCAGCTCTGTAATGTCTCCTTCTCCTTCCTACCAGCTCAGTAATGTCTCCTTCTCCTTCCTACCAGCTCAGTAATGTCTCCTTCTCCTTCCTACCAGCTCAGTAATGTCTCCTTCTCCTTCCTACCAGCTCAGTAATGTCTCCTTCTCCTTCCTACCAGCTCAGTAATGTCTCCTTCTCCTTCCTACCAGCTCAGTAATGTCTCCTTCTCCTTCCTACCAGCTCTGTAATGTCTCCTTCTCCTTCCTACCAGCTCAGTAATGTCTCCTTCTCCTTCCTACCAGCTCTGTAATGTCTCCTTCTCCTTCCTACCAGCTCTGTAATGTCTCCTTCTCCTTCCTACCAGCTCTATAATGTCTCCATCACAATGCTAAGGTCAGGGTCAATGGCACCTCTTTTTAGAAACTTTCTGAGAGCCCTGGAAAGTAATCTCTTCTTGTTCTTATTCCATGATTTCCAGTACCTTCTTCAAATCACTGATGATCATTTGTGTTGTTGAGTTGTCTCCGTGTGCATCTGACCTTTCTCCCAGATGGTGAGTTCTGGAAGCCAGGAAGCATTTTAGAAAAGTAATAGTTTCTAGTAATTTAGTTCACCTCCGTGCATAGAAAATAGTGGTAGCTGTGTTTTCCAAAAAAGCTGGTCACAAATGTATAAGTTATAGAGTTTAGATGATTCCCTTACCTTGCCAACGGAAAGCACATGGTAATAACGAAAGCCCTATGACTTGATCAAAGATTCAGATATAGTAAAAAAACAAAGACCCAGCGTTGATGCCAAGCTGATATAAGCAGACCATCTCATCGCACAGTGTTCCGCACCATCACACACGATAGCCAGGGATAGTTTTCTCCAAACCCTCCCCATATGATGTTCATAAAATAGTTCAGCCAGTTTCCGTATCGTACAACATAAAAATATTCTTCTTAAAATATTTTGGCATTGCACTATTCAGCTCAGTTTGAACCGACCTGACAAGTTCGCGCCACATGCCATTATTCCCCAGGCAAAAAGTAACTAAAATCACAATGGGCATGAACACAAAAACCCCCAACATAATGCCGAGTGAATG